>NC_056731.1:1076314520-1076537020 GCF_019279795.1 Protopterus annectens
AATGCTTTGAGGTTTCAGAAAGTCAAACATATGGTCTCAACCATATGAAGTTAGAGTTTCTGAAAAACTGGGGTCTGAGAAATTAAATATCTAGTACGGCACATTTTGGGAATTTATTTCATGATAAGTGGCACACCCGTAAGTCAATAACATAGTTACCAAGCCCGGTAGTGCTAGACATTTCATTTACTATAACATATACTACCGTACCTTCCATTTATATAGTTTTTAAATTGTATTTTACATTGCCACATTCATTCCATTCAGATAATTTCTCATCAGTGTGAAATATCACTGATTTAGGAAAATGTTAACACCTTTACAGACAGCAGTTACCTATGCATTCCTATGGAAGCAGTAAGTGTGCAAGATGCTCTGCAAATATGTGGGGGTGAAAGGCTGTTAGTGTCTGTGTGTGGATATGCTAATGCATGTCTGTAGGGGTATGAATAAAGCTTGATCTCTGTCAGTGTGTCTGTGTGTGTGAGTGCGTATATGTGCATGTGTGCATGTACATATGCTCATGTGTGTCTCCCTGGGTGGTTGCACAAGGGATGGTAGGTAAAGAACTGAGAGTATGGATGAGTGTGCTTGCGTGTGTGTGTGTGTGTATGTGTGTGTGTGTGTGTGTGTGTGTGTGTGTGTGTGTGTGTGTGTGTGTGTGTGTGTGGGTGTGCATGGGTGTGTGTGTGTGCACACATGTGCATATCAGACTATACAACTAGATGAATGGATGAGTACTTCCGTGAGTGTGTTCAACTGTGTGTGACTTGCTTGTTATTGGGTGGATATATGTGTGTGTGTGTGTGTGTGTGTGTGTGTGTGTGTGTGTGTGTGTGTGTGTGTGTGTGTGTGTGTGTGTGTGTGTGTGTGTGTGTGTGTGTGCATGTGTGTGTGCGTGTGTGTGTGTGTATGTTTGTGTTTGTGTGTGACAGAATGTGTCTCCCAAAGGGGGTGCCTTTTCTAACATGTACTACTGCCATCACGTCTGGTACTGCTAGCTTTAAACAAGAGATGTTCAGAGATATACTAATGATCTGATAATTATGTTTTTCTCATTGCTGCCATAGGTGTCTCCAAATCTCATTTTAATGTCACATAAATTGACCAGCCTGCAATTGGCAGTTTACGTGAGTGGTGAGGATTGTTTTGAATCCCAGGGAGTACTGCATTGAATTTATTGGATTTGCACATGATTATTACACTCATACATAAGCAGTTCAGTGACGAATTTCCAATCTAATGCCATGACAGGACAATTTTGCATCTTAATATATATATATATATATATATATATATATATATATATATATATATATATTATTTATTTATATATTTATGTATTTATTTATTTATTTACTTATTTATTTTTCAATTGTTAACCTGCTTGGTGGACTGGTCCATGGACTGTTTTCATCTACTACCTAAGCCAAAGGCAAAAACAATACAGACATTATTATACAGCCATTTTCTAAACAAGTTTAGAGAGTTACATAAAGTGGAGTAGCAGAAAGAAAAAAAATACATGTAATGAGATATGCCTTTATTCACACTTGTATGCATTTATAAAAAAGGTGACATAGTTCAATGGAGGGAAATAAGTTTTACTTTTGACATAGTGCTGAGTTTGATGAAGAGTGTTAAAGTTAACTAGTGTCCTTAAAGCAGCTTTGCATTCACTTTTTTCAAAGGGACATTCAGTTTCTGCTGAAGATGGCAGGATTACTGGTTTCACTTCTTTTTAAGTCTACTGTTCTAGCAATTATCTAGGTTTCTTGTCATGTCTTTGAGAAGGTCATTTTGCCAACAGCTAGTTTGAAAGTAGGCCTACTAAATTTGGGGCCATTACTGGACCAGAGATTGTATGTAGTATGTATACAAAGGCTCTGTTCTTCAATGTTATAGGGCAATAATTTTTCAATCAACAGTTTACAAGTTAATTTGTTCAGGAGGAAGGTGTACCAGCAGTGGTGGGTATCCATGTGCTTGCTTTTGTTGTAAGGAAGTGATCCACATTCCATGAAGACAGATTGTGAACCTAAGGGTTTTTTTAAGCTGTTTATAGAATAAATGTATGTTATATGGAAAGAGATAGTTTTAAAGTTGAAACCAGACTCAACTGATATAACTTTTGATTCTGTTATATCAAATTGCTGACAATTTGTTAACTGAGAGAGAGACAGAGAGAGGGACAATTAAGGGCTCACATCACCAAATGTGTTACATAGGGAAAGGAATTACTTGGCCAACATGAGTAAATCCCCTTTCCCCACTATAGTGCGATCTCAGAGTTGGTATTTATAAGTAGGGAGGTATGAGGCTTTGATATACTGTGGTGTGTGTTACCATGGGACTGTTGGCCAAGTAACTCCTTTCACTATGTAACACCTTCGCTGATGTAAACATTCACTTAAGTGAATGTTCGCTGTTTTATGTTCTTTAAATAGCAGAATTGTTATTTTAATGAAGTAATATAGACTCAATTATGATTGCTTTTGTGTTGTTTTTCACTTCATATAGAAGCACCTCAGTGAGTGGATGGAGGAGGGGCCAGAGCCTAAACCTCCATGGCTGTCTGTCTGTAGGGCACATGGACAACTCAGTCATGAAGGCCCTGGCTCCAACCCTTTGTATGTTCAATCACTAAAGTGCATCACTCCATATAGGAGATATATTTTATGCTGAAAGTGCATTGTTTTCTATGATGTCTGAGTTCACATTATCTTAGCAAAAGGAACAGGACAGGATTTTGTGTCTTTTTTACTAATCATCCTTTCTGTGAGATATAGCAATCACAGAGTAAGAATATTAAATAAATGGGGTATGGAGCTTCATCACTACATGTGGGAACAGAAGAGACTGCAGTCCTAAACATCACTCCTTTTTTTTTTAAACATTTTCTATTATGGTGCAGTTTTTTACATTTTTCTATTATATTATGATTACTGTGCACCTAAAATACATGTGTTATGGAAATCTGTGTATCAAGGCACTCAAATCTTCTAGTGTCTGTGATGTAACGTGTAGTTTCAAAGTGTCATATTGGATCAACTTCAAACAAATTAGAAAGGTCATTATATTGGGAGAGTCCTATGGACCACTGGAGTAAAATGGGTAGCATTTTGCTAAATTCCTTTTTATAGAATCACCACAAAATAAAATGAAGATGCATGAACTGGAATATGAAACACCGTTAAGTGATGAAGCGTGATATGATATAATAGTTTAAACCAAAGTGGAACCAAAATGAGAGAGCATGGAAGGGAGATAGCATATGCAGTGTGCCATATGAGGTGCTATCCGTGTGGTTGTGCAGTCATTGTATTAGAGCTTACTTACAACACTCAGACCAAACAGCTAGTTTGCAGGCATTCATTTGATTGTGTGAAAACTTTAACAACTTAGCAATGTTATAGAGCAATCTCTCTATGTCCTTTTTGTGTACGATAGCCATGTTAATGTATCAGTTGAAATTCACATTAAAACCAACAACTTTCCCTTGTGAGACTTCATTATCAATCAATAAAATGGCTGACCTACACTGCCAATGTTCAGTATACCTAACACTTCCTTGTCACTATAAATGATAATTCTTTTTTTTTTTTTAAGCTAGCCATCATACACAAGGACGCAGTGTCCTTGAGCTTGCCTTTGTAAATATGACCATTTCTTGAACATCTCCTTATGAATCATCCTGTTTTTTTACATCGGATCATAAATTAATGACCTTTTCCTTTAAACCTGGTGGTACTTCACTCATAAATATCTCTTTGTTTCATGATTTCTTCAGTTACTTCATGATCTAAATAAATTCCATTGTAATTTTCAGCCAATCGATCCCATTTCTAAAGCTACCGCCTGCGTCTCTGATTTCTGCTCCCTCTTAGAAAGTTGCTTTGATAACATATAAATAAATCATATAACAAGACAAGAAATTTGCTTACTTCTTATAAGAGGTCTCATTTTACCTACATTATGAACATAGATAAGCCAACTAGTAAACAGATTAGTGGAAGCATTAAGAAGCACAAAATAAAGTATAAACTTAAAATATCTACTATAACCAAAAAATATCTATAAACTTTTCTTTAATTATGTCAGAAAATTAAGAATTATTAGCCAACAGTGTTCAGAGCTTGTCCATAATTAACTGCATATTTTAACCCACGTGTGTGTGTGTGTGTGTGTGTGTGTGTGTGTGTGTGTGTGTGTGTGTGTGTGTGTGTGTGTGTGTGTGTGTGTGTGTGTATATCTCTAATTTCTCATGAAAGTGACCCAGTGTTTACATTCACAATATTGACATACTAAAATCAAAAAAATGCTGACACGTTGTGTGCATGTTCTGAGGATTACCCTGGAGTGAACTAAACCAAGTAATTGCTTTTGCAGGCGACAACTCTCCTGCACTCCCATACCCACTGCTAATTATATATACTAACTCCAAGATCACACAATCCAATGGGAAAGAGACTATTCCCCTACTCATCCCTTGTCGATCTCTTGCACATGTCAATCATCTGTTTCTGTGGACTAAATGATGTTGAACAAAGAGATGTTGTTGTGCCCATTTGACAAGAAATTGAACACACATATCTATATATCTCTATATCTGTATCTATCCCCGGGATTCATGAAGCTTTTGCCAAGTGCAGGCGTAGCGTTGGCGATCTAACACCAAATATGGCCGCCGACCGAATCATGCACGAGCTGTTTCCACGTGCACTACCTACGTACGCTAAGCCTGCATAGCTCCCGGTGCCTGTATGCTAATCACCCCATGTGCAGCAGTGTATCATGCAAATGAAGGCATATAGTGATTCAGGAAGTGGTGCAGGCATAGTGTAAGCATGCAGAAATGTAAACCGGAAAAAATGGTTTACATTTTCGCAAACATAAAATCAGAGCCATGATAAAACTACAATGTAACACTTTTCATGATTTCCCCATAATAGTTAATGGCACGCATGCTACACCACACCATGGCGCAAGGGTTGCTAAGTGGCTGTGACAGTGTTCTGGGCAGTAACTAGGAATTAGTAGGCAATGCCATGCAAATGTGAGGAGTAATAGTGATTTACAAATTCCCCATAAGGATGTACCACACAGCATAGCGTTACAACACCGAGGTGTGCCCTGGAGACAAAGATGACATCAAGAGAGCGATGTGCCACCTTTGCTGTAAGCACATTGGAGCATTGCTAATCCAGTTTCCCTGTTGCTAAGCAAAGCTGCAGGATAGGGGTGTGTTGAAGTAGCCATATCTTTGTTTAGCTGAGAGCACACAAGGTAACCGAATCTGCATGCGAACGTGGATGAAAACACGCTATAAACCCGGTAAACCTCTGTGCGCGGCATGCACCAGAGTGGAAACAGGAAGGATACGGGAAAAAAATAAGGAAATGCTACAGCATGGAAATTGGAATACAAATGAGAAAATAACACCTAGGAACCCACAGTGGGCCATTGACAACAGCTAACAAGGCTGCTAGCAGCTACCCACAGAACAGGAAAGGGGAGGTTGCGTACTGCAAAGAAAACAGTACTGTCACAGCAGAACAAGGCAAAATTGCAGTAGATCAGCTACATAACAGATTTTGCAACACATTCCTGAGTAGGGAAAGTACAAAACAAGAAAGCTGCAGCTGGATGCATGCCTGACAATGGGAGGGGATTCGGGTTGAAAAGTGAATTAAAGGGCAAAAGATGAATCATGGCAGGCAAGCATAATTCAACACCAAAGGCCCCACAATTGCAGTACTCACTGTAAAACCCATAATTAAGATACCCTGCAGCTGGAATTGCACATATACACCCAATGACATCAGCAGCATCCATAGCACAATAGTATAAAGTGTGAAAGCACCTCACACACATTTGTGTATTCCCATACACTCTGCACCATCGGTCTGTACAGATGGGAAACTTTTAATATGTACATGTTAGGGCTGCCATAGCTTTTATTCACCAGCATGTGTTGGAGACTGAAGGTGGTGTGGAAGATGATGGTGACAACCACCTCAGGCACCAGAGGAGGAGAAGAGTGTTCAAACCTAGGGTAACCTACCAGGGGCTAAATGATCTGGAGATAGTAGAGCATTACAGGGTGCACAGGGACACCATACAGCAACTTGTTGAGCTGTGCCGGCCATGCCTCAGAGCCAGAAATAACAGAGGGGAACCCATCCCAGTGGACACGAAGGTATGTGTAAGCTTGAGAATACTAGCCAAAGATACCTTTCAAAGGCCAACTGGGGATATCCTGGGGATCTCACAGGCATCATCATCCAGGGTACTCCACCAGTTCCTGGATGCCATGTTACCACATGCCAATGAGCACATATATTTCCCCGGAATGCAGGAGGAGTTGGCCAGCAATATGCGTCTCTTCCACCTTGTGACAGAATACCTGGAGGTACTGGGTGCAATAGACTGCACGCACATACACATCAAGTCACTGCCCGGTGAGTAGGGTAAGTGATAAATAAACCACAAGGGATACCCCATCAGGTCATGTGCAATGCCCAGGGCATTATCATGGATGTGTGTGCTGGCAGCCCTGGAAGCTATCATGACTCCCACATCTGGCATGCCTCACAGTTGTATCAGGTATTTGCCAGGGGGCACATCCCATATGGCCACCTGGTGGGGGATGCTGGCTGTGCACTGGAACTGTGGATGATAACTCCCAGCAGAAATGCACACACACCCATGCAAGAATGCCATAATGAGGCACACACACAAACCATAATCATCATAGAGTGTGTGCTTGGGATGCTGAAATCATGGTTCCATTGCTTGGACATATCTGGTGGAGCCTTGCAATACTCTCCAGGCACGTGTGCCCACATCTTCATAGTATGTGCCATGCTACACAATATGATCCTGTGGAAACAGCTGCAGCAGGGACAGAATGGTGAAGGCCCTCACAGCCCATCACCATTGCCAAGGGCCCCACAGGCACAGAGGGACTCAGACCACAAACACCCTGAGCCAGCCCCAGTAGGCAAACGGAGGTGTGCCCAGTATGCCCATGCCTTGGCAAAGAGGAAACATATAGCACACATACTGACAATGTAGGCACCTACAGACTGACACCCTTCTCCACCTGCACACACAGTAAACATGGATGGCACACACATACACAAGACCACCTGTAAATTGTCATGTATAGGCGGTCTACTGTGCGCATCCTACATAGGCAGCCCTCAACTATCATGCACACAGCTGCTATTGGCTCATGGTAAGTCAACACCTGAACAGTACATTAAGCTATCAGCATGTGCTGATGCTGTATGTATAGGTTCATAGGTACATAGGTAGGTACTTGGCTAACTGCCTGAGGCCATTCATAATCCTAGCCAAAATGTGTCAGCTGTCGCCACCCCGTTGATTAACTAGCTGTCCCTCTGTGGGGCAGAGCCAATTGCAGGATCCCTGGGTTGTATCTACTGTTCCCCATCCACTCTGCAAGGTGTCCCTGTAGTGTTAGTGAGGAGCTCCATATAATGTAATCAGGGATGTAGTTTCAAAGCATGGGGAGTACATGTGACAGGAATCTGTCACTCCAGCATCTTCCAGTTATGGTTGTGGCAAGGTGTAGCTCGTTACAGTGTGTGGCTTACTGTGACATGGATTCACATAGGTGGAGCATATCCATTAAGCCTGACTTGGACATGGCTTTGTTGGCCAGCAAAGATCATCTCTGAGTAAACGAGATGCCACTGAGTAATGCAAGAGTTCATTCAGTCTGGCAGCATAGGACACATGTCTGAGGCCAGTAATCCTCTTGGTGAGGTATGTTCGTCGACCCTCCAGCTGTTGGGTGTGTCTTCTGAGGTACATCCCAAATGGGTTATCATGCTCGATGATGGGATTGATGAGTGATGAGTAAAGGGGCACAATAACCTCAGTATGTCTAGATGGAAACCCCTAAGTAATCAGATGGCCTACATAGAAGGATGTCCTAACTACTTTGGAGATATAATTGTCAAAGGAGAGATCACTATCTAATGTAGTCCTCACATGTCCATTACCTTGTCTGTATTAAAGTGACTGCCACTCATGTGTTAATATGTGGGTGTTTAGTTTTCCCAAAATGGAATGACCATGTAGTTTGTGGCCTTTAGCTGGAGGCCATGACTTTGACACCCTGTGTTGGTCCATGTGAGGCCTCTTGAAGGACGTCTGTCACAGCTGGACTGCCAATTATGGCTCCCAGTTTGCAGTAATCATCAAACACGGTCTGCTGTAGTCCACCTGTGTTTGCCTGTACCTCTGAGAAGTATATGGCAAACAATAGGGGTCCCAGGACTGAGTCCTGTGGGACACCAGTTGTGACTGGTTAAGAGTTGGACCTGGAGGCTGCTAGGCTTACCATGTGGGTTCTTTGTGTAAGCCTGTTGGCAACCCAGCCTGTGATGTATGGGTGTATGCACTGGCTGGTGAGTATATAAATAATACCTGAGTGGGGAATGGTGTCAAACTCCTTGGTAATGTCCAGGTAGTATGTGTGAACTACCACACCCCTCGCCTAAAGTCTAGGTGACTGTAAGATGTCAAACAGGTTCAGTAGGCATGATCTGCACTAAATCAAGCTGACCTGGGTTGGGTCGAGTGTCTGGAGGTTCCCAATGTCTCTGTTAATGAGTTCCATGATGATGCGCTCCATAGCCTTGCAGACCAGGCTAGTCAGGCTTATCGGGCAATAGTTCCCAGGGTCTGTTGTGTTGCCACCTTTTTGGAGTGGGATAACTGTTGCTGTGCACCACTCTGTGGGTATGTAGCCTGTAGAGAGGCTGGGTTTGAACAGTGTGTTTAGGTGAGGGGTTAGTTCATTTGGAGCTCTTGTAAGACACAGTCTGGGACACTGTCCGGTCCCATTGAGGCTGTGTTTTTTTGCTTTGGCTAGGGCTGTTTTAACCTGTGTCTCAGTGATTGCCAGGGCTGTACATTCCTCTGGTATTGTTATGGGCCATTTAGGGGTGAGAGGGGGGTGAAGTTTGCACTGAACCTGTCTGTCAAAATGTTGGCAATATCAGTCAGTTCAGTGTATTTTGTGCCAGTCTGCACCAACACAGAGCAGATCTGAGAGTTCCCACTTAGGTTTGTGACATAGCTAAAGAACATGTTGTGGTTATCTGTAGGGTCCTTGGAAATTTGTCTTTTGAAGCTAGCCTTGGATGATTTCATGAGGGATCGTAGTTTCTTGCTGATACTGATCAGGGATGTCTGTCCTTCTAGGGATTTCACTCTTAACTGTACTAGTTTCCTCCTTGTATTGTAGAGCCTGTTTTTGGCAAGAGTCCACCAGACCAGTTTCCTTTTCTTGGAGGAGTGTGTCCAGGTTTGACTTGGGATAGCACGATCCATGCATTCCTGCAGATGATCATAGAGTGTCTTTGTATAGGTTTCAGCATCTTGGACAGCATTGTCCATTGGCGTGGGGGCCGTGAACCTTTCCACCTCGGTCTTAAGTAACATGAAGTCTGCTTTGGAAAATATTTTCATGGTGGTTTCCTTGGTTGGGGTTGTGGGCAGAATGTGAATATCCAGAGTGATTAGTCTATGGTCTGATCTAACCAGCGAGGGGTTGATGTCAGGTGTGGAACACCGGTCGCCAATGTTGGTGATGACCAGGTACAATATGTTGTTCCCTCTGGTGGGGGTGTTGACCAGTTGATCCAGGGCATTTGAGTTTATAAATTCTAGGAAGCACTTGGCAAGGGAGTTAGTACTTGAGTAGTTCTCCCAGTTAAAGTTTGGGTAGTTGAAATTACCCAGTATTAGGGTATTTGGTAGGACCTGCATATTTCTCAGTGTCTCCAGAAATGCGGAATGTGGGTCCTGGGTCATGGTGGGTGATCTGTAGCAAGCTACCATTTTTATTGCAGTCTTTCCCATTGTCAGTTGCACTTGGATGATCTCTGATGCAGCATGCTGCGCCACTAACCTCGAGATGTGAGTATCCTTGATGAATATATGTGAGTATCCTTGATGAATATGGATACACCCCCACCTTCTGTGTTCCGGTCCGGGTTCTGTGGCCGAAAGGTGTGGTATGAGTTATAGCCTGGTAGTGCTGGGGTGCTCTCTGGAGCCTTAAACCAGGTTTCTGTTACTGTACAGATATCGATGTTCTCCATACTGAGGGGTGCCTCAAGTGTGTGCATTTTGAGGTTTAGACCTCTGGCATTGAGAAGCAATACCCTCAGTTACTAATTACTTGTGCTGTTTACGGTGCTGGGTTTGTCTTTTGAGCTTTGCCTAAAAGTCCACCTTGTCTAATATCCACCTCTCTAGTATTGTTTGCAAGCAATGACAGCTGTGCGTGTGTACATGTTCTGTAAATGTGTACTGACCCTTGTTACAAGGCTGTGCCAAATGGCTATTTGCACACCTACATAGAGTGGATATTGACAGTAGAGACACACTGGTTGAACATTTAGATTTGTGTAGCCTAACCTCTCATTGCAAGACTAACAGCTGCTTATAAATATGTTGACAGGACTGGTAATGAAACAGGGTGCATATCATCTTTAACTCCAGTGTGACATCTGCAGTAGGAGTGTAAGATGTAGGAAACTGCTGCCCATGTGTAACAGCTGCTTCATAGGTGATGGCTTACACTATCTGATTATATCCTGATCATGTTGATAGTGGCAGCAGAGTCTATTGCTATTTGACTCTGTGTGGGGAGTGGGTGTCTGTGCCCAACAGAGCTCATGGTTCTGCTGGGTATGTGAGTATATAAATCACAATGAGAATAGCAACACAACAAGTTCAAGTTCCAAGAATCCAATACACTTATATGCCAAAAGGTTTAATAGAAGCAAAGCTTTCAGGTTAACCACCCTTCATCAGTACATAAAATTGAATGAATCTAAAAGCATTTAAATAGGAACACAATTTCATCACATGATTCAGCCAGCCTAACAAATTCTTCAAACAATTAATTTCTAAAAAAAACAGTAAATAAATTCTAAAAATCTATATGTTACCTATAAATATAAGAAATAATACTAAAACTTTCACATGTACATATATATATGTCCATACACATCCATATTGCACTTAGAATATTTCATATAACTTACATAATAGATATAGGGAATAATTAATAAAACACAATACTACAAGTAATGTAAAAAGTGTTAAAAGTATACATATCTCTCTCTCTCAGCCACTCAGTCAAATTTGTTGGTGTGTTTAATGTAGGATGCAATATAATCTAAATATTTTCTCTTTGTCTTTTGACAAGAACTGGTTTCAGACTAGTCACTACATTTATCCAGGTTGTTGTTCTGCATCTAATCTAATTATCCATTCAAGTTCTTTCAGTTCTAAAGCATTATTAATATCACCCCCTCTCAAACCAAGGTTAACCTCACAAATCAATCTAAATTTAAACACATGCCCTTCATTTTCCTTAATATGTTTACTTAGTGCACTTGTCATGATTTCCCTTCTAATTTCAGACTTATGTTCTATTATGTGCTCTTTTAACTTTCTAATAGTCTTACCTATATAAAAACTTTTACATTTACTGCAAGTCGCAAGGTAGACAATTTGACAGGTGTTACAATTAGCTAAACATTTAAATTCATATTTTTGTTTTGTTATTGGGTGTTCAAATATATTTGAAGAATCAAATATATCACCACAACATGTACAATTGTGGCATTTTTGCATTAAATTTTTTCTTGAATAAGTAGTCTTTTCCTCTCTTTCTTTAAAATCTTTATAACATAACTTCTGTTTAAGATTCTCCATACTCCTAAAGGAAAAACTTGGTTTCATTCCTAATAACTCGTTAATCTCCGGTGAAGCTAGCATTATCAGCCAGTTTTTTTTCCATGATATCACAAACATCTCTTGTATAGGCATTGAATGTAGTTACATATCTTATTATATTTCTATTATCTAACAAATTACTTGGTTGTCCATTAGATCCACTAAAAACAGGTTTATACTCATTATTTCTTTTCATTTTAATCTCATCGTATATATGTTCAATAATTTGTAATGGATAATCTAGCTGGATAAAATCTTGCAACGTTTCACCTGCCTGGATTGCAAAATTTACGTCTTCTGTATTCAATTTACTAGTTCTAATCAATTGAGCTTTAAGCACACCTTTAAATACATGTTGTGGGTGCATACTATTTTTTCTAATATATCTATTTGCACTCACTTCCTTTTTATAGATTGTTGTGTGTATACCATGTTCCTTCTTATATAATTTAATATCTAAAAAAGTAATATCCTTCTCAGAATATGTCATTTTAAATTTTAAAAAACTTTTAGTATTATTTAAATAGTTAACATAATCAATTAATTACGCTACATTACCATCCCAAACAAGGAAATAGTCATCGACAAATCTCTTGTAAAATTTCACCTTTGTGTTAAGTGTATTACAATTATTTAAAAGAAATTGTTTTTCCCATTGATATAATACTAAGTTCACATATGTATTTGCTATTGGGGTGCCCATTTGTCGATGACCTAGGAATACACCTCTGGGATTGTTGTAACCTAGTAATTTTGGTAGCATGTTCTGTAACTGTGTAATGCTGTAGTGTGATAAAGTAGTTAGGTCAGTGTTCTAATCCCAGACATGCCAAGTGTGTGTGTCTGAGGACAGAACAATGCTTTTTAGAGTACTCACACTCCGTACAATTCCTATACCCAACTTTGGCAAGGCTGATGATGTCACCCTCCTAGGAATACACCTCTGGGATTACTGTGACCCAGTAATCTCGGTAGCGCTTTCTGTAACTGCGTAATGCTGTAGTGTGATAAAGTAGTTACATCGGTGTTCTCATCCTAGACATGCCAAGTGTGTTTGTGTGTGTGTGTCTATCTGTCTGAGGACAGAACGATACTTTTTAGAGTACTCACACTCCATACAATTCCTATGCCCAACTTTGGCAAGGCTGATGATGCCACCCACCTAGGAATACACCTCTGGGATTGCTGTGACCCAGTAATCATGGTAGCGTTCTATAACTGCACAATGCTATCGTGTGATAAAGTAGTTAGGTCGATGTTCTAATCCCAGACATGCAAGTGTGTGTGTCTGTCTGCCTGAGGACAGAAGAATATTTTTAGAGTACTCACACACCGTACAAGTCTTATACTTAACTATGGCAATCATGCTGATGTCACTCACCTAGAAATACACCTCCCGGACTGCTGTAACCCAGTAATCTCGGTAGCACGTTCTGTAACTGCATAATGATGTAGTGTGTTAAAGTAGTCAGGTAGGCGCTTTATTCCAAGGCATAGCAGGTGTGTGTCTGTCAGTCATATCCTATTTGTTGGTGGCTGTGAGTGTCTAGCCACTGGATGTGTTGAGGAGCGTGTTTTGTAGTTTCCCTATATAGTGGCCATATATGTCACAATCAGCCAAGAGACTGGGTTGGCAAGACATAACCATACATTTCGCAATAGGCCTGGTGAGTAAATTCAGCAACCCTAATATTACCCAGGCACAGTCTGAACCCATGTGTTGGACAGAAACACACTAACCTTGGGATTTACACCAGTACATAATACAGGAGCTGCTGGTGTTTCCCTTTTCATTCTTTTCTAATGCTTTGGTGTCACGAGGTTTGTTCTTGAGATATATAATCTATATCTATGTATGTGTGTGTGTGTGTGTGTGTGTGTGTGTGTGTGTGTGTGTGTGTGTGTATATATATATATATATATATATATATATATATATATATATATATAGACATTAACACACATACATCTACATAATTGAATACATATCCTATACTGTTCAATGACTGTGCTAGATGATATGTTCATGGTAACATCCTATGTCTGTATATTTACCATGCTTTAGTGGTAAAGCACATCGGCTGTGGGGTGTAGGATCCTGGTTTTGAGCCTTGCAGAGGCTGGTCATTTTGTTGCTGGGCAGAACAAGGGCCATTGGATACGGTGTGAGTAAAGCACTTTTAAGCAGTTGTGAGCGGGTGTGTGTGGGATTGCGCGACGGTAAGCAGCGGTTAGTTTAGGGGAGTCTCAGTATGGGACATATAACTATGCATTAGCAGGCACTCCTATGCAAATGAGGTGAAGGATAGTGAATCACAGTTTTCCCCAGGATGTGAGGCAGATCCCAAGAGTGTAAGAGTATAGATAGCCAGGTGCAAGACTTGGATATAGGTGACATCATGGGGGGAGGTGTCAGGCATAGTGTAAGTAGATTGGAGCCCTGTGGCTTGGGATTGTGTGTCTAAACCTGCCTAGGGCAATCAGAAGAGGAAAAAGCAGTAGGGAAGTAATCAAGGAGAACTAGCTGAGCTGATAGGTGAAATGTATCAGGATCAGCCAATTACAGAGGCAGAAGACCAGCCCAGCCCAGAACACTACTATAAACTAAGCAAACACCTTCCCCTCTGGGTTTTTCACAGTCTACACCACTGGTGCATACAAGCGGGGAAAGTTTAACAAACAAACCTACAAAATGAGAAGGGCTGCAGCAGGCAACATAGAACAACATGTGCAAGAGGCTGAGGGTGGTGAGGATGTGAATGCTGCCAAAAAATCCACAATGAGGAGACAGAGAAGAGTGTACAGACTCAGGGTAACCTACCAGGGGCTACATGAGCTGGAGATAGTGGAGCACTATAGGGTGGACAGAGACCTCCTACAGCAAATTGTTGAGCTGTGCCGGCCACACCTGACACATCAAACTGGCCAAGGGGAACCCATCCCAGTGGATACCAAGGTTTGTGTAGGCCTAGGTATACTAGCCACAGGTACCTCCCAAAGCACAACTGGGGATATCATGGGGATCTCACAGGCATCAGCATCCAGAGTATTCCTCCAGTTCCTGGATGCCATGTCAGCACATGCCAGTGAGCACGTTTATTTCCTCAGCACACATGAGGTGTTGACCAGCAATATGCGTCTCTTCCACCAAATAGCAGAATACCCTGGGGAAGTGGGTGCTATAGTCTGCACACACTTATGCATCAAAGCACCACCCAGTGAGCAGGGTAGGGCCTACATAAACCACAGGGGCATCCCCTCCATCAGCTTCCAGGTCGTATGTGATGCCCAGGGCATTATAATGAATGTGTGTGCTGGCTGCCCCTGAAGCTATAACGATTCAGAAATATGGCATCTGATGCAGCTGTACCACAGATTTGCCGATATGGACATCCCCTATGGTCACCTAGTGGGGGATGCTGGATACCCACTGGAGCCGTGGCTGATGACACCCATCAGAAATGCACGCACACCTAATCTACAACGCCATAATGAGAGACATGCACAGGCCAGACATATAATAGAGTGTGTGTTTGGGATGCTCAGGACATAGTTCTGGTGTCTGGACACATCCGGTGGAGCCTTGCATTATTCATCAGCTACACACACCCAAATTGTTATGGTATGTGCTATGCTACACAATATGATCCTGCAGAAACAGCTGCAGCTGGAACAGCATGGGGCGGGCACACAGCCCCCCACCAATGCCAAGGCCTGTACAGGCACAGAGTCACTTGGAGGGGGAAAAAACCTGAGCCTGACCCAGTATGCAAAAGGAGGTCTGCCCAGTATGACCTGGCCTTGGCAAAGAGGCAACGCATAGCATATGCACTGACACAATAGGGAACCAGGCAATGACACCCTCTCTGACTCGCACAGACAGTAAAAGGGATGCCAAACATGACACTACCAGTGCTCAACCATGTATAGGGAGTATACTATGTGCAGCCGACATAGGCAGCCCTTCAGCACCATCCTCAAGTCTGGCACACCCTCAAGGTAAGTCAATCAACCTACCAATTGTCAAATGTAGTAGAATGTGTTGTTACCTGTAGCTATGCTATGGATGTGAGCATGCAAGGGAATTGGGTGGCCGAATGTTAATGCAGCAGACAGTAGACACATGTAGTGGCACCATGACATCTGTAACACATACTGGAGTCACCATAGTAGGCAGTACTACACAGGGTGGCACAACCCACTACAGGTAATGGGCTGAGCAACATGTGTATCCATAAGACCCACACTAATCTCAGCCAGCAGGACAGGTGTAGACAGACACAAACAAATGCTGTACTATGACCTCTGAATGTGCCCTATGGGTAACCCCACCCCCAGACCGACACAGACAGACTACAGCAGGCCAGGCAGTTGGATGGAAGTTGTGAAGGCAAGGAAGTCAGAAACTAATATGTTGGTAATTAAAGCTAAGATCTGTAGTGCACTGGTATGCCTCTAGCCAGCACAATAGGTAAGTCTACACACTGAAATGGAGTACCTGACATAGCAATACAGTCCTAGCAAATGTGTACAAGTGTCAGGTGTGCCCGCCCATCCAATGTACACTTATAGCAACAGTCAGGTGTGCCCCGCCGCTCTTGTGTAGGAATGTAGATACAGTCAGGTGCCCCCCACCTGCTATGCAGACATAGAGCAACAGTCAATGCCAAATGACTAATGGATACCCTGCAGACACAGCATGCTACCTGTCAGTGTACAAAACAAAGGTCAGCACCGCAGTACAAACTACCTAGACTTGATCCACACATGCGATATAGATGGCCATACTGGGCATGCTCACACACTTGAATGTATAAAGGCAATGTCAGTCAATAACATGCTGAAAGGAAATACTGGGCACGCCCACACACTTAAACACATGAAGGCCATGTCTGCAAACACCAGTGGTCTAGACATATCTGGCAACCGCAGTTCTTAGTGCAGACACATGTCAGTATGCACCACTCCTGCATTGCACACTCAGTGGATAGAAATACAGGCATATATGTAAGGACAATACACTATAATAAGCCAAAGGTAGATGGACATAGATGTGTGCAAGAGGGTGACCATGAAAACGAGCCATCCGGTCTGTCCCTCCCAGCACACAGCCAAAGGTCCCCAAACACATGAGGTGCAGATGTCATTCACTGCAGATACTAGCCACCACAGTATCTGTCAGCATGACAGACTATGTGGTGCACGTGCCAGCTGTGCAACATGACTGTACAATTAAGTAGTCATCTAGTAGCTGTATACACGTACATGTGACATATGACCCCGTGTGTGCCCGCATGTGGCATGTCAACCCCTAAATGAATGAGTTATGGCCCATGCATGCACTGCCCTTCCCATAGCAGTATTATGACAAGCCTGCTGAGGTCATCCAATGTGAAATGCTCCTTTGGGAGAGCTGTAACTCAGAAATCTCCATGCTGCATCCCATAACTGCATACTGCTGTAGTGATAAACTAGTTAGGTAGTAGTTCTAACCCCAGACTTGCCAACTGTGTGTGTGGTTGTGCGCGTGTCTGTCTGTCTCAGACTGTGTAGAGTGAAATGCTTTTTCGGCTACTCACAGTCCATACAATTCATATACTTAACTTTGGCAAGGCTGCTGATGTCACTCACCTAGAAATACACCTCTGGGAAAGTCATAGCCCAGTAGTCTCTGTAGTGCATTCTGTAACTGCGTATTGCTGTAGTGTGATAAAGTAGTTAGGTCAGTGTCCTAATCCTAGACTTGCCAACTGTGTGTGTGTGTGTGTGTGTGTGTGTGTGTGTGTGTGTGTGTGTGTGTGTGTGTGTGTGTGTGTGTCTGTCTGCCTGAGGACAGACCAATGCTTTTGGAGTACTCACACTCTGTACAATTCATATACTCAACTTTAGCAGTCCTGCTGATGTCACACACGTAGAAATACACCTCTCGGACTGCTGTAACCCAGTAATCTCGGTAGCGTGTTCTGTAACTGCATAATGCTGTAGTGTGTTAAAGTAGTTAGGTAGGTATTCTATTCCGAGGCATAGCAGGTGTGTGTGTTTGTCAGTCATATCCTGTGTGTTGGTGGCTGTGAGTGTCAAGCCACTGGATGTGTTGGGGAGCGTGTTTTGTAGTTTTCCTATATAGTGGCCATATATGTCACAATCAGCCAAGTAACTGGGTTGGCGAGACATACCCATACATTTGGCAATAGGCCTGGTGAGTAACGTCAGCAACCCTATTATTACCCATACTACAGTCTGAACCCACGTGTTGGACAGACACACACTTGCCTTGGGATTAACACCAGTACATAATACAGGAGTTGCAGGTGTTTTCTTTTCATTCTTTCCTAATGCTTTGGTGTCATGAGGTTCTTGGGATATATAGTCTATATCTATGTATATATATATATATATATATATATATAAATATATATATATATATATATATATATAAATATATATATGTATATATATATATATATATATATATATATATATATATATATATATATATGTAGACATTAACACACATACATCTATGTAATTGAATACGTGTCCTATACTGTTGAATGGGTACATTTCCGTTATCGGGGCAACACTATTAATGCAATTATTCAGGTGTAATGCAGCTCATTAACATGCCTGTTGAGCACGTCTGTATAAAATGCTTGTGTTGATAATTAAATGTTTAACCTAGTAACTAGTCTAATTTTACCCACGTCTGCCTGACAGATGTGCTAAGGTTCTGCATTACAGCGGAGCGATCGCTTTAAAGTTTTGCCCCGGTAAGTCACACAGACAAGAAATCAGTTATAAGGAAATACTTGCAAATAACATGACATTCCTTTCTTTTGTTAATTAGTCATGACATAGTGATATGTACACTGCATGAAATGCCTAACATGAAGTAACTGCCTGTGCTTACAGTTTACAAAGACGTAGTCATGCTGACCATTTGTAATCAGACAGTTTTCAGTTCTCTGTGAGGCATGTGAAATGATGATTAAAAGGCAGTGAAATTACTATGTATATGTTTTCCATGAAGGGCTTACAAGACACAAGTTGTTAAGATTAGGCTTCAACTTGGATTAATTATGTAAAAGCCTTGTACAATAGCAACAGATGTATACATCGTAAACACAGTTATTTCCAGGCTCAGTGATGCCTTCCTAAATCCATGCCTGACACTCTTGAAAAACAAATGATCACAGTTTACTGACTGTAATCGCATCCTCGCAGCTTAAAGAAGCCGAGTAAGTATAATTAGAGATGTTGAGGACGGGTATTTGACAATGAAATAATTTTCTACAATGCCTGCTTTCCCTATAATGGATAGACTGCTGTAATAGTAGGCCTTTGTCTTTGTTTTTGCACTATTCTGCTTTCGGGCAAACACTTTCAATGCGGTTGCTAAGCTCCGACTCCAGCCTCAAACCATGTTGTTTGGATGTTAATGTTAACAGTTGTGTGTAAATCAGTTAAATGAATAAAATGTAATAATAAAATGAAAACAACTGTAATTTCTACATTTCACACAGACACATGTTAAGACTAACACAAATACACAGTTTGACACTGGATTCGGAAGTCAGCAACCGCATTAACAGTGTTGCCCCATTAACGGAAAAGTACCCCCGTGCAAACGCACTGAAACATGCTTACTGGTGCTTATATATGTTTACTACTGCATATTTGTGCTTACACCTGCTTAATAGTAACTTATTCATTATGTCACTAACACTGAGATTGAATGACATTAATTAAACATTTCATGCAGTACTCCAGTTCACATGTATATGTTCTTATCTAGGTTGTACAGCAATACGATGTATAAATATGTTTATATACACATTCCACATGGAAAATGATATGTGCTAGTGTGAGACTTGGACCATGAATGCCTGTGCGTTAGGCAAATGCTCTGACTAATACACTATTGCTATGCTGCTTCAGTTGTATATATACCCATATATCCATGTCTTATATTTCCCCAAGCACCCACCCCAACACTTCACTAACACTGTAGTCACCCATTCTCCAGTTGGATTCATGGTGTATCCACACCAGTACACATTGGCTACACCCTACCCCTGTAGACCCATCCCATCAGTTGAATCACTACACGTATCCTCAGGAATCCCTAATGTTTAGTCCACAAACATTGGTGACGTGTGTGACCAGTAGGACACTATTCACAATTGTTGCATTATCCCACATGGGACACACTTGTCTTTATGTCAATATTAGACTCTTACCTCCTTACATACTTACTCCCATTAACATGACCCTACAATGAATTAATTAGTCTAACTATATGGTAACGTACACGTTACACATGAGAACTAATTATGTACGTGTCCGGTGAATTCTTTTACAAATAGACCAGTTTAGTATTTGACATTGTCATTGCAGGCAGAACACAGGGATAATTCCCTGTGTGAGACAGTCCTCATATTTGATTTATTCAGCACAACACTGACTTCGGACATTGTACACACTTCTGTTTTAGCAATTTCGTCCCTTCCCTCTTATGCACTACCTATTATTCTATCTACTGTTGAGGTTTGTAAAGGCACATTCATGTATTTATGCTTGCAAATGGAATGGATATGTTACAGGGAATGTACTTCTACATATAGATGTATGCATGTGTGTATGCATACCTACTTATAACTAACTCGCTGGCTTCCACAAGGCGGTCCAATTAGAACCAGGCCATCCAACCATGACACGCCTGGATCCATAATCACATACCCATGGTTTCTCAACCCGACCCGAGTTCGACATACACGCAATCCATCCATTACCAAGTTGCTTTCACGGCCATGACACACCGCCACACATTACCCACCCCCCAGCATTAGGGGCCCTACATGTATGTTGTCCCAACACATGTATTATCATGCTCTCCCACCTTTAGTCCCTGAACATACCTGCCCTTGCTTGTGTACTGGACTTTGATCCAAATATGCTGTCAGTTTTTGGTAGTCCCACTGGGGACTACTCTCTGATTGTCTGTAAAGTAGACTTAGCAGATCAACAATGTTACTCCCACTGGTAAAACCCTGCCTGTGGTGTGAGTAGCAGTGCTTTGCTCACTCCTGGCCAGCTTGATATGACATACGCTGACAGCACTATATAATACTATAGTTGCTGTTGATTCCCTTCTCATTCCTTTTATATGCTTTATTTTACGACGTTCATTCTTCATATATATATATATATATATATATATATATATGTGTGTGTGTGTGTGTGTGTGTGTGTGTGTGTGTGTGTGTGTGTGAATGTATATATATATGTGTGTGTGTGTGTGTGTGTGTGTGTGTGTGTGTGTGTGTATATATATATATATATATATATATATATATATATATATATATATATATATATATACATTTCCTATGCTGGGCACTGCTTACACCTGCACAAGTGCACTCAGATTTGCTTACTGTTTGTTATATATGTTTACTGCTGCTTATTTGTGCTTACTTGTGCCTTATTCATTATAACAGTACCACTTTGATTGAATGGATTTGGTTAAAAGTCCCATGCAATATTCAAGTTCACTTTTACATGTTATTATGTCAGTTTTACAGCAGAACGACATTCATTCCACATGGAAAATGATATGCGCTATAGCTGAACTTGAACTCTGAATGCCTGTTTGTTAGGCGGATGCTCTAACCACTACACTATTGGTGTACTGCTTCATTTTGATGTATACCCATGGTTCATAGTTACCCGAACACATGCCTCAACACTTCACTAACACAGCAGTCATCCATTCTCCAGTTGGAAAAACCACACCAGTACACATGCACCACTCCCTACCACTCTAGACCTGCTCCACATGTTGACTCACTCCAAGTATATTCAGATGTCCCAAGCTTATAGTCCTGGAAGATACATTCATATAATGGTCAAGGTATTTAAATAGTCTGTTTTTTTGCTCGTCCAACTGGAGACTGAGACTGCTCTGTACCTGTTTGAAAGTCAGACTTAGCACATGGACAAAGATAGTCCCACTGTTAGCACCCTACCTGTGGTTGGAGCTGCAGGAGGTTTGCTCACCTCTGGCCAGCTTGATATGACAGTACTAAATAATACGGGGGTTCCGCTGCTGTTTTCCTTCACATTTGTTATGAATGCTTTACTGTGACCATGTTCATTCTTCTTGGATATACATATATATATATATATATATATATATATATATATATATATATATATATTTTTTTTTTTTTATTTATATATATTATATCTCTGTCTGTACATACACATGCATATACACCTGCATACTTATTTACATTTCCCATACTGTTGAATGACCGCCACTTACCATCGCTCATACCTGCTTACATCTGCTTGAAAGTGCCTTAATCACCCTATATCTGACAGCCATTATTCTGGGCATCATATAAAATTAGCAGCCCCTGCATGGCTTGGACCCAAGAACAGAAACACCATAGTCACTGGTTTGAACACTAAATCATCTGTGATACATTCTGCATGGATGGTAGTTAGGATATATGACTTTACTACAGGCATTCCACACTACTGGCAACAAATGTGACAATCGGTTGGTGTACATATATATAGTACATGTTAATGTCCACATGATTCTGAGAGACATATATCTACATTTGCAAGTATACATATTTATGAATAGGACACATACTTGACAACTATATATATGCATGTATGTGTGATGTGTAGCTATGTGAATATAAGTATGTACATCTATAGATATATGTCTACATATCTTGGGTTATACATGGCCATGTTTATGAACATCTGTATGTGGGAGGGACCTGTACTGTTTGTATACATGGGTTGTGTGCATCATTATGATGTGGAACCTGGACAGGGTATACAATTTGTGGACGTGTACTATTTGGAAGATGGCTATGGGGAAGCTTCTTGGGAACATGTGAAAGGTATATATTCCCGATAATGCATCATGGTCATGTGTTTAATCCCGGGTCGTAGGTCCTGCAGGACCGGGTGGAGGCTGAGCAGGGTTGTGTGCAAGTACTGCTAATCCTACTTGTGTCCAGATGTCAATGGGGGTGGAAGTTGTGTTGTGACACCAAGTCTAATCTTGAGAACAGACACTTATCCCATGAGGGATGTCCAAAAATTGTGGATGCCGATGACTGATCTCCATTCTTTTGGTTATATGAAAATGAGGGAGGGTTATACATGCAGGGGATACCTAGTTTTCAGGCCTGTGACTGCTTAGGGTGAGACTGCCTACTAGATGTGGATAGGGGGCACTATGGTCAGATATGGCTGGCCCAAGCTAGCAGCCCAAGTATGGGTGGTTTTAGTGTACGTTCAGCAAGGGGGGGGGTGTGCTGTGGAGGGGACAATGGGTATTCAATTATGTATCCAGGTGTGTAGGGGTTGGATGGCTCAGTTCAGGCCAAGCCATTATGTGGTGTGAGCTGGTACCATTTCTGTACATGTGTATCGTACATTTTAATGTTAATATGTTTGTGGAATTGTGTTCTGCAATATGACCTGACAGTGTGTATTGGGGATGTGAATGTATGTTCTTTAGTTTCCTTTTGGATTCTCCCACTGCTCCCTAGTACACCTCGAGTTCACCTAATGTACATCTGACCCAGTCTCCCCTTGGTGGATTATTACACTATCCATCACCCCCCCCCTCCCAAAATCCACATACACACCACCCATCCCTTCTCTGGTTGTTAGCCCATGGCACAGACAGCAGTACACATTGCCTACTCTACATATCTCTGATACCATTATGGCTGTGAGGCCAACCCTAGCATATCTGGTCTTCCACATGCTGTACTTCATGCACAAAGGTACACGCAAATACTTATCTTTCATGACATGGTAGGTTGACCCAGGTTAAACCCATTCATTTTTGGGCCATCCAGACAAGGACGACTCAGACCACTAATGGGCAGATATTAAGCGAATGCTCTAACCATTGGGCTAGGCTTAGCAAAGGGCAGCAGCACGCAAACATGCTGCGTTTCGCTTCCATAAAATCAACATGACAATGAAATACAGACACGGGGTTTTAAATGTAATAGTTCTAGGGATGGGGGCTCAACATTTAGCTACGTGCTTGTGTGTTTACTCCTGTGATTTTATTTTGGTGTTTACAGAACTCTCTTGTATGCTTTGCATACATTTCAGTATCCACGGACACTGACAGGATTGATTACTATTAGAGGCAGGCTGTACTAGTCAGCATTTTAGGTTGTGCGACTTTAGCGGACATGTTCAAGCCTCCGTGCAGCACTTAAACATGCCCCCTGCACTCGCCCACATTTCCTGTGCACATGGACGGTGTGGCAACGCACCTTCGTTAATATGTATATGGTGCTGCTGCGCCATCTCTACACTGCATGCTCGGCACAAGGCTAACACCGTCCTTGCACCAAGCTTCATGAATCCTGGGTATGTCTTTCTATTTATCTGTATAATATATATATATATATATATATATATATATATATGTGTGTGTATATATATATATATATATATATATATATATATATATATATATTTATGTATATATATATATATATATATATATATATATATATATATATATATATATATATATAAACACACACACACACATATAAGCACACATCACAGATAGTAAATCAGAGTAAAATCCATGGTGCAAAGTGATACATTCCTTGATCCTAAATTAGATTAACAGTCTGGATTCTGAAAGCGTCTACCAGGCATAGAAGGAAGTCAGTGCTAAATCAGGCTCATCCATCCAAAAGGAAGGCTGTTGAATTAGTCCTATAGCTTGAGGGTTTTCCAGATAAGGTCACATATGTGCACAACACAGCTGCACAGGGTCCTTGAGGAGTAAGCCAAAGCAAAGAATGCCTACTGCAACTTATCTTAATTAGTGTGCAAAAACATTCTGCCCTGTGTTGGTTTAGCAGATTCTCACATTGCTGGTACCAGACAATGGAAGTGGGAATATGATAATGTAACAATTTAAAGCAATCCTTACACCCAACAGGATAATCATTGCAATTCTCAGTTCTCACTGTTTTTTTCTCCCTTAGGTATCCTGAATCAGTTGGAGATGTGGAATAATGACTGGACCTTTTGTGGATTCAGAGATCTGGGTATAAAGCGCACTGGTCTTTTGGTAAGCTATATTATCTGTCATGCTCCTTCTCTGCCTCTCTCTTTTACTATAAATGTTCAACATCTGGACGGTTCCACATCAGTTACATAGGAATCATGTTCTTCATTACATCACAAACAAGTTCCTGATGTACTTACCCCCCCCCCCATATTTCAGATGGATCAGTATATTGCCATTTTCTCCCTCATTTAAATTAAGTAAAACTCAAGGGTTAGAAACACCTTCATTACACTACATTCAGTCAATATAGTGTTCCAGTCTTTTTCAGTAATATGTGTTACAGTGACTGTTGCTCAGTCTACTTTTTTTTGTAAAACACAGCTTTATTGATTAGCATAATAAACAATAATGATGTTCGAAATCAAAATAACAAAAATGTATGAATATAAACATTTCTTTACAAATTTTTACAGTGGGCTCCCCTGTTCTTTAAGCAACATACCAAATATTGTTCTTTACTTCCCTTTGGAATTAGTTTAAAGGTTATCTGACAAACGTCTTCAGAATTCCCCTCTAGATCTTGTGTCAAGACTTGAATATCAGACACTGTCCCATAGCTGCCACTTCTTCCTATAATATTTGCCTTTGGCACTCTCGAGCATTTTCATCTTGTGTTCTTTTACCTCACTCATCTTATTCAAAACTTTACTTATCATTGGATGGCGGATTGATTTCCATTTTCTAGTTGTGGCCTTTTTAGCCACCACATATACTAATGCAACCAGGTTTATTTTATATTTGGGATATTTTTGATCTGGTAGATGACCCTTTAAATAGTCTGCCTCTTTTGAGGTATATACTGGCCCAGAATTTCCTGGATTACTTCCTGTAACTCTTTGTGGAAGTCTTTCAAACCCTCATCATTCCAAAAGATATGTCTCCGCATTTCTAAATCTATTACCCCACATCTCCATCAGGTTTTACTTGCATTGGAAAACACTATTGCCAGTTTATTTGGTGTCTAAAATACTTATGGAGGCCCTTCCATCCAAATATTAAAAATGTTCTAGCTTTCATAATTTTCTGTGTAATGCACAAATTTCTGTCCACATCTCCTCTAGTTTTGAAATTTCAAGGTACCTTTCCCATTTCACTTAGTCTTTCAGCTTCCCTTCCCTTACTAGTTTTCTTTATAGACTTATAAAACGTACTAGCCAGTCTAGTGTGCTCAGCAGCTTGGGTTCTCGCTTCTATTGATCGTTTTATTAAGGAAGTTTTGTCTATCCTTCTCCTTTCTACTTCACCTTCATATCTCTACAGTATAGACCACAGCCCTTGATATTTTAACCAATTTTGTTTTTTAATGCTATATTAATATTTTTCAACTTGCTGTGCCAATAGTTTATGGGCCTTCTAGTATTTAACCATTTTTTTATAATAAATACAGCTATCTGAAATATTGTTTTACTCAGCCCAGTACAGTTAGGCTTAGCTCAAACAGAGCTCCCAGCCCCAGTTTCCCCCTCATTTTACATTTCAACAACTCTCTCAGATAGCATAAATTCACATGCAGCTGGTGTTACTGCCCCTTTGTAGACCACAGGCTTACTTCCAAGGTAGTTTGCTGATGCCTGCTAATGCTTTTCAGCAATTCTTTCTACTTAGCGTAGTATGGAGTCAATATTTTCAACATTATACTTGACTGTGAGTCTGAATGGCAATTGTTCAAATTTGGAACATCAAGTCCTCCCTCTTGCGGGGGGAGCCAGCATTGATTTTCAGTTAACCCTTGCCCCTTTTTCCATCCCATAGAAATGTTGCCATTGCCATCTCTAATTGAGCCCACTCAGAGTGATATAGAGAGTACATAAATCACTGTGAAAATATAACACTAAGGTAACTATGAACATTTTTATAGCCTGCATTTTTGGTCCATTTACATTTTCACCATTTCCCATTTCAGGAGCATCTTTCTAGTTTTAGCCTTTTATTCTCTCCATGTTTTGTAATGAGAGCATTTTGCTTTCTTTGCTATCCAAACTGCTAAACATCTCATTTGAAAGTGTCCCCACAAGTTTGTGTAGAGTTGGGCTAAGTTATATGCCAGTGTATAGTTAATAAAATAGCTTTTGATTTGTCTTCATTAATTTTATAGCCCACCGCTCTCTGTAAATGTCCAGTATCTCAAATAAGGTTTGTAAATCCTTTTCAGTGTCCATTAAACACACTATGATGTCATCTGCAAACATGGCCAGTTAAAAGCTGTTTCCAACCTTGTATAAGAGAATGCCTATTTTTTATGGTTAGAGGTTCCAGGTACAGAGCAAACAGCAAAGGGAATAAAAGAGACACCTGTCTGATACCCGTCTGAACTACAAACCTAATGGCAACTTTACCATTTATCTCTAGTCTACCTTGTGAGTCTACAGAGAAATTATTAAGAAGCTGAATGAATTCTGGTGGAAAATTCATCCTAGCTAATATTTTCCACAAGTCTTGCAGGTGTACATGGTTGAAGGCTTTTTTGGGGTCAAGGCCAAATAACAACATGGGTAGTCCCTTTCTCTCCACTTCTGACTGTGTTAGATTAACTAAAAGGATATCATAAAATGTTAGTCTCCCTCTTATAAAGCCACTTTGATTCCCTTTGATTAACCTCTGGAGGACACTAGACAATCTAGTCACCAAAATTGATGCAAAGGCCTTATAGGTGTGGTTCTATACTGCAACTGGCCTATATGAGATTAACTTGGTTGGATCTTTCCCTTCTTTATGTATAACAGATATTATCACCTTCTTCCATGACTTGGGAATAAGCCCACTTAAAAGAACCTTATTGAAAATTGTAGTCCAATACTTTGTCTTATCCTCTAATACTGTTTTCCAAACTTCTACTGTTAAACCATCCCACCCCAAAGATTTCCCCACTCACATTTTGATAATATGGTCTGTAACTTTGTGTGGGGTTATGGGCTGTACTAGTTTAAGTTTATCTTCCTGAGAGATGTTTGGCAGTGTCAGGTGATGCAAAAACTTTTCTAAATCTTGTGAAGTCTTACTTCCAGTTATTTGTTTCTGAAATAAATCTGAATTGTATCTTTTAAACATTTCCCCCATTTCCACCGGCTCAAATATTAACTGCTTGGTGATGGGATCCCTTATTTTTAATATATGCCACTCAGTTTTTGTTGATGAAGTTCAGCTGCCATGACTTTTGACAGTCGTGTTGTGTTACCAAAATATTTTATACAGGTCACCACCTGAAGTCGCATCATTTCCTCTCTAAGGTGACCCCCCCACCCCAACCCCGCCATTCTGCTAATAACTCTTGGAAGCTCTTGGCCCTGTTCCACGAGCAGAACCCTATTCTTCCATTGTAAATATTTTAGGCTGACTAGTTTAGATTTACTCAAAACTGTTTCTGGGTCCAATTCTTTGGAGACATCCAACCTCATTTTTTTCTGAATTTGATCTCATTGTAGCCACCATCTTTCCTTCTATCATGCCAGGGTCCTGCAAATCTCTTCTATTATTTCTTTAAGTTGCTGTTTTTTTTCATAACCTAACCATATAATTCCTATTCTCAAATGTCTTTTTTCTTTAATATATACACATTTATTCAACACACATTCAATGAACATGTGAGCTTATAACAACTTAGGATGGTTGTATCTGTATCCTAATAAATATGCATATTCCTCAGTTATAAAAATTCTGTCCAATCTGGACCAAGTCTTATATTTGTCAGAGAAAAATGTAAATTCTTACAGTTGGTGTCTGAATAAATCCCTTCATCTATCTGCATTATATTTTCCTTCTGGAGGGACTCTGTTTTTTCGGGGACCTGCTAAGACTTTATTAGGTGCAATGATCACATTACAGTATCCCCCACTATTAACAATCCTTGCTGGTAGTTGACTATTTCCTCTAAAGTTTGCCTAATTTCCATTTTAGTGGACTTTGGTGGTAGATAAACACTGCCTTTGTAATATGGGCATTCCCTCCATTTCCCCAGAGCAAGATATATCTGCCTAAGTGGCCTTGCTTTTGATCTGTTCTGTGTATGTTGCTTGCATTGTAAAGAATAATTAATTCCCCTCTATTTCTAATGCTGGTACAAAAAGCCTTTCCACTTTTAGCTCTTGCTATTCCCCCCCACATCTTGTTTTAAATTTATTTCTTGTACTAATGCTATATCCAGACAGGTCTCTTGTAAATATTTCAGAACACAACCTTTTTTTTTGTTCATCACATAGATCATTTATATTCCAGGTTGCTATCTTGAGTGCCATTTAAACGTCAATGGTATTCTTTTACAATTTCTCCTGTTTCTTTCTAAACTTCCTCTCAGCCAAAATATTTTTCTTTTATCTTACCCTACCTGGGTCCTTGTAACAGGGGAGTAACAGGGAAGTAAAAACTGTGGGAAGAAATAGCCAGGGAATTGTTATGGCTAGGCTTGTATAGGCCCTAGGGCCGATAGCCTAGTACCAACCTATGAACCTATGAACCTATGAACAGCCCACAAATTAACTAACACTACCATCCTAACTCCTCCACAAAAAAAAAAAAAAAAAAGAACTGTATACATTTACAAGCTCTTCTTAACGTCCCCAAAACTCAGTCTTAAGAGCATTTGCTCTACTAGAATAAATGGCAAAGACAAACCATCCTTCCTATGCAGCCACCCACTAAGATCAGAAAAACATTATTTACCTTTCCCCTTAGCAATCTTCCACATTTAGTGTTGAACAGATAAAAAATTTGGAATGGTTTTATGGCTCCATTTTGTTTACTTGCTCCATAACTAGGTTATTTGCCAGTTTAAGTGGTTATTTACCCAACAATCATTTATATAAAAAGCAACACATTTTTTATATCCAGTAAATATTGTTCTGTGCTTTCATATTATCTTCTAGCCATAACTTTTACTACCTGCTGTTTACAATAGTAGTATAATCCAAGAAGATCTGGAAAGCCAAGCCAGCCAACTGTATGCTTATGGATTTCTATAGTTCCAAGACAAAAAAAAGACATCCCTTATGAGCGCACCTCACACCTGTTCAATACAAAAGTCTAGTAGCAGTCAGCATTCCTTGCTTAACTGGTCCATGTGT
The DNA here is from genome assembly GCF_019279795.1 of Protopterus annectens. Classification (NCBI taxonomy): domain Eukaryota; kingdom Metazoa; phylum Chordata; order Ceratodontiformes; family Protopteridae; genus Protopterus; species Protopterus annectens. The sequence continues at coordinate 1,076,344,515 of NC_056731.1, forward strand.
GCTAGGAAGATCTAGTTACAACCTATCTTTTGGATCAGCTTCCTCTTCTTCTGTAACTTGGTCCTCAATAACTCCCTGTTCCAGAGATTCTCTTACTATTCTACACAGCTTTTCAATTTTTCTCTGCTTTGCGGCCATCTTCTGCCTAAAAGAAACAGAAAAGGTTAAGCAGCCATCTAGCCTTTTGGGCTTTCTATTTTGCTGTGAGCTGTACCCTGGTGTTGGGGGAGTGTCTTGTTCCCCTGAATAGCAGTTCTGCTATTCTTCATATTTATTCAGTGAGACCAAAGCTCACTGGCATCACTACATGATTTAACTCCTTGTGGAAAAAATATTTTATGGGTTGCAGGGTAAATCATATTACATTTAATCTTTGACTGTCTACAGCACCTAAAACAGGGCTAAAATATATTTCTTTTCACTCTGGTTGCCATAGAATAATTATTGGATATGAAAACAAGCTGACCATTGATTTGTAGTTCTTTCTCCTTTTGCCAGAGTGAACTCAGCAATTTTTCATATCAGCTCTTATGTTTGGGTCTTCATCTCTACCAGACATAGAAATCTAGAGATTGTGTGATCCACAGATAGGTCCTATGTGCTCTTTCAATCAGTAGTGCCTCTTTTAATATCCCCATCCAGTTGCTCAGTACACATAACAGATCACATAAGTCTGACAATCTCCTTCTTTGACATTTGTCAGTCTAAGGCTGTCATGCCTTTCATTATCCTCACATTCTCATATCTTTTCCATAATTTCTTGATTTGCAAAGTCTAGTTCTAGCAATCTAGACTTGTTTCCATTCTCCCTTTCCTTAAGTTGTTTCATGTTGTCAGAATGGGCTGACAGAAATGTCTCCATCGATTCTATCTTGGCATCTGTTTTTTTTTTTTTTCTTTTTTTCTTTTTTTATGTAATCTACCAGGGAATTACAGTTCTGACCAGCTTTTCATACATTTTATCAAGTCTCCGTTCAATTTGCGGAAGTGCAAATCTACATGACTTGTCATGTTGTTGGAGGTTGCCATCTGGATCTCCACACTGGTTTGACACGCTTAGCTGGTACCAATAAAGTCAGCTTTGTTGACAGTGTTTGTCTTTTCTAAGACATTTATTTCCTTCCAGTACATCTTTGGAGGGCCGTAAAGTAGCCCCATAACTGGTTCTTTTTAGGTTATTACTGTTATCTCAGAGAACAGTGCAACACCACAGCAACCTATTCGATCAACGTCATTACTGGAAGTCTTACCCAGTCTCCTTATTGAGATGTTAAATAATTATTAGAAAAATGAATTGCATCTTTATATATTTCCAAATTAGAGGGCCCAGAATGTGTGAGTTGTGGTTCTATAGCAAATATATAAAATTCTGCTTGCTTGAAACCCTGGCAGTGGATACATAACATCCTAAATGTGTCAAAATTGTAGATTTGTTTTCTTAATAACAAAGTTTGAAGAGAAGGTAAAAATTGCTGCGCCTAGGTTTTAATATCACAAAAGTTGTGGTAATATCATTATTTATCCATTCCCTTTAGAAAATTATATGGCTTTCAGTGTATACAATGAGATGTATAATATTCTGTGAAGCAAATCTAAATTGCTACATGCAACCTTCATCTCTCTAGCTAGCAAGTTAGAATGCCCTTGTTGTGTTGGTGGGGGCCCCATAGATTTAACACATGTGCCTGTTTGCAAGAATAATGATAGTGTATGGAGTTAAATATAAGCCTGGTGTGGCAGCATATTAATTGACTATATAAAATTTAAAATAAATAAGTGACTCATGGAAACAGTATGGGAATAGGAAAATTATCCAGCCAATGACACTGGTGGACAAAGTTTCTTTTTATAATGCTTCAGGGGCTTAGAATCCCATTAAATGTTAAATACTACGTTTTGTGAGTGCAAAAAAAATGTTTATACAAAATGCAGACTTAACAGGGCCAGACTGTCAAATAGGCAAAGAGAAAAAAAAGCCTTTAAAAGAACAGCATCACTCTGATGAGTTTAAAACTTGGACATCAACTTTTAAATCTAAAGGATCACCAAACTTAAAATGACCAATATTAGCACAATCTTAATTAAATATGCAAGTGCAATTAAAAGTTGGTTTGCGCCTACAAGACCTGTTTGGTATTTTACATGTCTGTAGTTATGTAACAGTGTGCATGGCTTGTGGTAGTTTTTATATTTGGAGAACAATAAAGATGAGAAAACATACAAATGCATAATTAAATGTTGCGTATGCTGAATGAGTTATTCAAGTACTCATTTAATGTAAAAAAATGTATATGTCCTTAAAAATAAGAGTATCTTATTTAAACTGCCAGGCTGAAGAAGTTCTACCAAGGAATGAAATATCTTACTGAGGTTTCTGTAAAAAAATAATAAATTGTACAATAAAAGTTCCTTGGTATTCATTTTTTATTTGATATATTGTATTCTTTTGAAGGTGCTATTTCTCGTTCAGTTAGTTGTTGCACTTTCCTCAATTTCAATACGGCTTTACCAGTTTTGTTTAATACTGTGGAGCCAAGTGAATAGTCGGAGCCTTTAATACTGATGCAATTGTCATGGTGCTGCATTGGGGTTCTTTCTTTCTTTGTTTTAACTTTCATAACAACTCTTTGTTATGTCCTCATTATCAGGTTCTAGTTTATTTAAATGCACTTGTAATGTTTTCTGCAATGTGGCCAAACACATGTTTTGTTTAGTATTTTGAATTGATCGCTAGATATATATTTTAAGAGTCCCTCCTTTGCTTGCAGTATGGCATCACTACTTTTACTCTGTACCAATATTCGGTAACAAGGCAATGAGATTTAGCTTTATCTTTCTTTTTTCTAAGGAGGAAATTGTCTTTTTTTTTTTTGGTAGGGGGTCAGCAATGAAATGAGATCTCATACCCTAAGTTCCTGGAAAACATGAGCAATTACTTTCACAAACACCAATTCTACCTGGAACTGTTAAGATGATTATATTTTATAAAATAAATAAAACAAAATAGCTGTCAAAATATTAAAATATACAGCAGAGTTTTAAATCAGCAAAACAGTTAAAGTTATGTTTGGTAAGAAATTAATACCCAGAGTTATGGTCAAACTTTTGTCTCATTTCTCAATGAAACAATGCCAGATATTATGTATAGAAATCCTATTATTTGGCAAAGACTGGATCTGCTAGCAAGAGTCCAGTATAGGATTTACTTTGGCTAGATGGTCAATAAAAAAATGCCTCCAACTAGGCAGAACTCACTTAATTCTAACTTAATCAAGAAATAGCAATCAATACAGTTTGTTAATAAAAAAAAAAATAGAAAGAAAGAAAATTTAGAAAAAAACAATGTAAAAGTTGTTATCAATGCAAATGACACTATGTGCTATAACTTAAATATGTCTTATACAGAAAAGGGAACTGGTATTTTGTAACAATCAATGTAGGGTGGTATTCATAGCCTGGAATGTCCCAGCTGTGTATCGATTATCAGCGATGAGGAACACTATGCTTTTATAGAAATAAGCTGAGTGGAACTTATTCACTCTAAATAAGGAAAAGTGAATATATTTTGAAAAGCATGCCTACTTATAACAAACGCTTAAAGTACCTAAAGTTAAGCATTAAGTGCACACAAAGCACTATGTGAAAGCTGTAGGCTTCATATTACTTCATATGTACTTGGATATTGTAAATGGACTTCTTTATGCATAAACACAGTTGAAAGGCAAGCAGCAGACTGCACTGCTTTTCTATTAATATTTAAAAAAATAGATAGGGGTTAAAACAAATTTTAAATAGGGATATCCTTATGTGGATAGCTTGTTGGCTACTTTAAAGAACAGAAATGGGGAGATAAGAAAGAATGAAAAAAAAAGTGAGACACAACAAAGTGGGAGACTGTGCTGGAAGAGGTGGGAGAGGGGGTCACAGGGATATACCTCCTATTTTTCAAATATTTTAATATAAGAGGATAATGCAAATGGGAAATAGGTAAGGGGGTGTAGGAGAAAGGATCAGGGAGAAGTTGTGAGAGGGAGTGGTACCAGCAGGGGTCCACAGTGCATGGAGCCTCATATATTTCCACTGTCAGATGGTGGTGCAATGGAGGATCCTTTCACTGTGGGGGTAGGAGCCTGTCATGCTACGGTGGTAATTGTCAACTAAGTCAGTATTTTTTGAACAAACTGAAGAGAGTCCTTGACTGGCTTAATCAGTCTATCCACAACCTGCTCCAGGATGCCCTCAACCAAGTCCCAAAGCCTGCTTTTAGTGAGCTTGCCAGGCTGCCATGTGCAGGGTTACCTGCAGGATCAATGCCACCGGTTCAGCCCTGCAAAAACATGCCTAGATGGGCAGACCATGAACGGTCCCTACACTGGGAGGTATGTGCCTGGGCTACTCCTGAGGATTTTGAATCTGTAAGAAAATGAACATACATGGGAGAGAAAGTAAATAAAAAAGGAAAGAGGAATTCATAATTAAAAAAAAAAAACAGGGAAAAATGTGGGGGTGGAAGGATGAGGTGGAGAGACAAAAGAGAAAACAGACACAGTAAATTCACACAGTATATTATACAACCTTCAATTTCTAAGTTATTTCTTACAGTCCTTGCAGCTGACAACCCACCAAGTGAATTCTTACAAATAGCTGCCCCAGCTATTGCCTACCCTGTAACTATCTTAATTAGCCATTCTATCTCAGAATAGCACATAACCACAAGCTAGAAAATATCTTACTTTCTTCCCTTACACAAACGAGGTAACTTCACTGAGTTTACTAACTAGAGACCCATTTCTGTACTATGACCTCTCTCCAAGATTCTTGAAATTTGAATCCACGTGCAACTATTAAACTACCTGTTATCCAACAACCTCTTAGCTAACACACAACATGCTTTCTGCCCTCACCATAGCACCACAACTGCCCTTTAAGCTTTACCAGTACCATAAACTACCACAAAAATGTCAGACAATTTGTTTCCTTTATTTTCTTAGATCTCTAAAGCTTTCAATATGGTTCCTCACCAAAAACTCAATGATGAACTAGTATCTCTAAAACTCAGCTCCTCTGCACTAACCTGCTTCCATACCTACCTATTCATCCATCAGCAAGCTGTCAAATTGCTTCACTTTTACCTGTCACCCTGGGTGTTCCTCAAGGTTCCATCCTTGGTACCCTTCTTTTTAGTATATTTACTAACCAGTTTCAGTCTTTAACCCCCTTAGCCTCTGTATTCAAATATGCAGAGGATCCAACTCTAATATGTGTCGCTCTCTTCCCTCAACCAACTTGTCTGCATAACTCAGTAATCCTTCCTATCCATCAAATCATGGCTATCTAAATCACATCTCATACTGAATCCTTCTAAAACCAGACTGATGCTCATTCTCCCCACTAAATAACATGACACCTGTACACCTTTCCAAATACACTCATCCAACAACACCTTAATATCATCTGTATCCAACAAAAAATTATTAGGCATTATTATTGATAACCTAAAGTTTGGTGTTCACCGTCCATCAAAAAAAAAACATATTAAACTAGGTTTTCTGTACAGAATTAATCCTTTCTTTACAAATAACACAAGACAAGAAATAGCCAGAACACAACTTCTCTCCACACTTCTTTACTCATCACCCATCTTTGCAAACCTAAGTAAGACAAATCTAGCAAAAATGGAAACATGTTACAACAAAATCATAAGATTCGCCACCCACCTTCCCTACCAAACACACTACTGCTCTCCCTTACAGCAACTGCATTGGCTTGAATTACCCCAGCAACTAACATACACTAAACTCCCCTTTGCACATCAACTCATCCACCAACCTGATAAAACTCCTACCCTTTGTCTCATGCATCAAACCTACAACAATAATAATAAGAATCTCTGAACATCCACCAAATCCCTCCTACACATCATCAAATCCTACAGTAGAGATGGAGACTCTCTCTTTTCAAACAACATTGCCAAAAATGGAATTCCACCCCTCCAACCACTATAACTACTCGCAACACATCTCACTTCAAGAAACTGCTTAAAGACTAGCTAGAAAGCAACTGCTCATGATCTTGTCCTGGCGTTCAGCTTCTTCCTTCTCTTTCACTACCCTCCTTCCTTAGCCTTCAGTCTCTATTGTTGTCTACTTATTCTCCCTCTGTATACTGATACTCAACCCTGACTATTCCTCTCTTCTTCCCACTCCCTTCTATTCGTTCTGTATTTGCAACTTTCTTCTCTGCCTACTTTGCAATCATGACTATCCCACAACCCTTCCCATATCTTCTATTAACCTACTCTGTCTACTTTCTGTCTCTTCTAGATTGTCTACCCTTGCTCAGAACCCTCTATGTCACATACAGTAGCTTACGTTACAACTGCTCCTTCTTACGTACAATTGTTTTATCACATACCTACAGTTTGATGTCCACATTTCACAAACCATCAAAAAAGTCCATAAAAATGAGAACACTATACAGACACAAAAACTTTCTCTCAAAACAAGCATGAATCTCCCTAGCTCAAACCCATCGATTGTCCACTCTAATGTATGTGGCACCAATCCTTACACATATCAGAAAACATGATCTTGCTAGACTTGTGACATGTTACAACAAAAGTGCCAAGTTCGCTAATGACTGCACCTTTAGAATCCATCATTGTCAGGCTCTAAAGGAACTACAATGGCTAGAATTTCCTCAACTACTCAATTACCATCAACTAATCATTGCCTACAATATTGGGAGACATCCCGATAGAACTCAAGCACTAAGTCACCTACTCATGCCCTACAAATCAAATTGTCCCCTTCGCTCCACTGACACATCACTCCTTTGTATCTCTAAGGCTAACAACACTGCAGGTAAAGCACTATTCTCCCATAACATAGCTAAATCCTGGAATAACCTTCCCCCTGCTTTATCTTCTGCATCCACTATTACGCTGTTCAAAAACGTACTTAAATTACTCTTAATGAACTCCTGGCTATGTCCATACATTACCTAATCTTCTCTGTTTCTACCACCCCAGATAGCTTAATTTCCAATTAAACCTACTATATTTTTCTACAGAATCAATAATTTTTTTCTGCTCAAGTTTCTAATAGTTATACTAGCTCATGCTAAACTTACACTAATTAATTTCTAAGTAGTCTCTGTCTGTCTCTATAGTCAGTTATAATGCTTATCTAGCGTCAATTTCTGTTTCTGTATCGAAAGTTGTATTTTCTATCTATTGTCAAATTTTTTGTTTTTTGTATCAAAAGTAGTATTTTTATCTATTGTCAATTTTTTTGCTTCTGCATAGATGATCATATTGTTATCATATTGTTCAACTATTTGCTTTTCTGTACTGAATGTGGAGCTTTTCTCCCCGAACCTCTGCTGTAAATGGACATGTGTCCAGTCAGACTATCCTGGTAAGCAAATGTAAATAAAAATAAATAATAATAATCTAGCTATGTACTTCTTTCCTCTGGTTTATTGCACCATCAGCATCTGTTAACTATTTGGCACAAAAATCAAACATCTGTACACAAAAAGTCCCTTATTATATGCTCTATAATTTGTGTCTCTTGGTAATTATTCAATTATTAGCCTCTTACTTGCATTGTTTTTTCATAAAACCTCTAATTATTCTTCTCTGTTAAATTTTTGTTTCCGTAAAATCCTCTTCATATTGTATACTCTCCAAATATTGTTCTCTGTAAATGTTTTTGTAACAGTTATTGTACTTATTCTGGAGCATTTCTTCCAGAGCCTCCGCTGAAAATGGGCTACCACTGAGTCAGACCATCCCACTAAACAAAAGCAAATAAAGTAAAATAAAATACACTTTAAAACAATTTCATTTTTATAAATCTTTACAGAAGTAAAACAGAATGCATGCGAAGTGCTTATGCAGACATTGACTACTGATCTGGGAAATGCTTATTTGTACATGGGAAGATAGTATAAGAATTGCTTATGCATACTTTGCATGAAATTTGGGACATACTTATGCATACTTGCGAAGAGAGACAGAAAGTATCACAATCAAGTTTTGTTGGGGATTACATTTTCCGGTATACTACACAAACATAATGAGCATTTTTGCACCTGATATGCATTTGTTTGCAATATCATATCGAAAACCCCATTTATATATACTTGCATCTCTGTTAAAGACAGAGTATATACTTAGATGTCACTTATAGTTGTTGCATTAATGCACTGAAAACATTACAGTACTTCAGTTATCATGCTATATGAATTATTTCCAAATATATTTATGACATCAGTTAAGCACATAATACTAGTTATTGCTTACCATCTTCTTCAAACAGCCCTGCAGTTCTCCTTTTCTGCTATCATCTGTTGCAATTTATTTCTTCCTCTGCTTTATACAGAAGCCATAAGACAATTACTGTTTGCCGGTATTTGACATCTTTTTTCTTAATATTACTGAGATGAGTAGTAATATGGAAGGCATTTAATTCACTGCTGTACTTGATTAATATGCATCTGTTTAAATATGTATTAGTATCTGAATTTTTATACTGTGCTAATCTTACCTTTACTGCAAGTTATAAACAAATGGTTACACTTTTGGTGGAATGTTTTTTTTTTAGATGTTAAGCTTTGCATGTGACAGTCTGTGAATCACGTTAAGGCAGAAAGTGTTCACTCAAAGTAAACTATAGCAATTCAATTAAGTTTTCAGTCTCTTAGCTGTACAAAAGTGTGTGCTTTCATATTTTCTGCCTAATAATTCTAAGCATATAAAGGGATACTTAAAAATGTAGACACTGGTAATAAAGAAGTAAATTAACTGGACCTTTTTCACTAAAGTATGTGTTGGCCATTTACATAATAATCCCCTCACCTCTATTCTTACTACAGAGAGTTCAGACACTGTATACATGCAGTTAATATTGTTGAAGAAAGCACTGTCTTAAACAATTATTATACTAATAAATATTTTTCTGGCCTACACAAACAAAATTCTTTCTTTAGAAAAACTGTCCACATGTAATTAAACTACTAACTAAGGTAATACAATACTAATAAATGAAATTATGTGCAAATACAAACTTTTTTTTTCTTTCCGTAAAAATACATGAAGTAGTTTTAATTGTACTCATGCAGACATATATCAGTAATGTGTGTGTGTGTATATATATATATATATATATATATATATATATATATATATATATATATATACGCAGATTATTATTTTTCCATACATGTATTACATTTTTATTTCCACAGACAACTACGTTATACCATGAATATTACAAATAGTTATATACTGATTCAGTTTTGTGCACAGAAATGTTTATGCTTTCTTCGGCATTTTTTAATAACATTTCAGATACATATGAGCAGTTACAGATATTTCTCCTAACACATATTTTCAGTTATACAACCTTCTTATGTCTTATTTTTAAACCTATTTTTAATATGACCAAGATATATATATATATATATATATATATATATATATATATATATATATATATACTTATTATAAAAATATGGCCTTCACACCACTGCCTAGTGAACCCACTCAGCCAGCCAAGTCCTGCCAGATGTTAGTCTTTTTCCACTTGCAATCATACATGCATGCATGCTTATAGCTAAATACTACTTCCTAAGAAGATGTAGTATCATTACGGTCCCATTGTCCTATCAGCTTGGAGTGTGGCCCCGTGCCTTCACAAGTGCTGCTTTCATTCAAAGTTCCAGAACCAGAATGAAGACAGTATGGACAAGGTTGTAGTTCACAAGTTTAGAATCGCACATCTGTGGTATGGCAGTACCTTACCCAAACCCAGTTAACTAGCATGGGCATTAGATAGATCAGGTACTAGTATCTTTGGCAATTTTGATTTAAGCAAAAATGCTTTGTCACATAATTTTTTTTTTTAGGAATGCATTCAAATTTCATTTATATGCTGGATAAAAAACAGTATGAAATCATAATTTTTCTTTATAATACTTTTAGTTGTGGAGCATTGCCTTAGCTACCTTTTATGGAGTATTATACCCGAATACCATTTATTTGTGCAACAATATTTTTTATTTATTTATTGGGGGAGGATTTTGCATAACTACATATTTTTGTGTATGTCATTATCTACTTTTAATAAGTGTTGACTAGTTTGAGGTGAGAAGGTCTGCCACATGTACTTAGAATGGAAGAGATTGTCATTTATTCATGCAGTAGAGCAGCAGTATTTCTATTTTTGGGGGACGGTTTGTTGAAATTAATGTTCTTATGTATGTGATTACCAATTTTTATGGAATGGGGAGTGGTTTGAGAAGAGAAGGGGCATGTGGTGCTACAGTGGTAATTACCTGCTAAGACAGTAGATTATGTTATTTGGGGAGAAATTACAATTCATTGTTCTTTAAATTGTTAAACATATCACATCATTTTGTTTTTTTTTTCTAAATATATTCAGATTTGAGCATACTTGAAGCTATCCATTCCTTCCTATGTCATACTAGGGACTGCTGTGGACTGTTGAGAGAGATTTACATGCATAAGTGGACATGCATGTTTGAGTATTACTGCAATTCATAAAAACAAATGTCAAAGAGCCTAATTTGCATATAGAACATGTACAGCTGTCATTTGTGAATAAAAAATCATTACAGCAATAGTGGAAATTATTACCAGTCATCGAGAAAATTGTTTACTTTGGTGACATTTAGTGATTATGCATACATGGTATAAATGTACTGATTTAATTGTGAATTATTGAAGTAGAAGTATCATAGAATCATAGGAAGTTAATGTCCCTGAGGCCCTTACAAGCCTAACCAAGAATTTAGCCCATGTTCCAACAAGTCAGCACCCTATGCCACTGTCCAGCTGGGACACAGGTGGAATCCTAGGGGTGTATTTTCCGTTCCCCATCCAGTTATCCAGGTTGTGCTTAAAAAGGGTTAATGAGGTACTCTGCTTGATGTGGAGAGGGAGTCCATTCCACAAAAGGAGGAGTCTCTGGGACACAAATCTGTCCTGCCAACAAATCCTATAGATGCCCCAGACTAGGTTGAGGTTGCGCGTGCTGGCTACTTGATTGGAACTTGACTTGTGGATGTGCAGCAGTCCCATCAAGGTGGGGTCTAAGATTGCTTTGTATGCCAGACAGAGGTCACCCCTGAGAAGTCTGTAGGATACTAAGTAGAGGGACAGAGCCTTTAGCCTATCTGTGTAAGGCAAATGTTTTAGGCCCTGGATTCTCCTGCTTAGGAACCTCTGTGGTCTCTCCAGCTGCTGCATGTGCTTTGTGAGGTACATGCAGAAAGGGGCACTGTATTCAATAATGGGTCTTATAAGGGAAGAATACAGGGATATTATGACCACCTTGTCCCTGGATGAGATACCCTTGCTAATGAGGTGGGTCATATAGAAAGCTTTCCATCCAACCGAGGCAATATGGTGGTGAAAAGTCAGTTTGCTATCAACCTGGGTACCCAAGTCCCTCACGATTGATTGTGTGCTTAGGACCTTATTATCATTGTGATAATCTTTGGGGGCGTCACTCTCTCCAAGGGGATGATGCATTTTTTTGGCATTCAGTTTGAGGCGATGTTTCTGGCACCAGTCATTTGCTTGGGTGAGACCCTCTTGGAGGATGTCCACTTCACTAGAGGAACTGATGAGAGCACCCAGCTTGTAGTCATCTGCAAACGTGGTCAGCCATAGCCCACTGGTTTTGGCCTGCACCTCAGAAAACTATATCACATACAGCAGAGGCACCAAGACCGATCCTTGGGGTACACCATTCTTTACGGATGTACTGCTTGAGGTGGCTTCCCCTATTTTGACTAGATGGGTTCTATCAGTGACCCAGTTTGTTACCCATCTGGTACCATATGGATTGATGCCTAGTTGAAAATTTTTATCTATTATACCCGAGTGGGCAATAGTATCAAAGGCTTTGGCCAGGTTAAGGTAGGCGGTGTGTACCATCTTCCCCTCATCCATGGCCTTGGTGACTGCCTCAAAGAAGTCAACCAGATATAACAGGCATGACCTTCCCTTGATGAAACCAAACTGTGTGGGATCGAGTGCCTGGAGGTCACCAATGTCCTGGTTAATGAGGTCTATAATCTGCTCCATGGCCTTGCAGATCAGGCTAGTTAGGCTGATGGGTCTATAATTTCCTGGATCAGTGGATGCTCCACCTTTTTGCAAAGGGATGACAGTGGCTATCCGCCACATGGCTGGGATGAAGCTGGTACTCAGGCTTTGGTTGAATAAGGTGTCTAATAGTGCTGCAAGTTCTTGCCTGAGTTCATGTAGGATGCAGCGTGGGATGTTATTGGGTCCCATGGAGGCTGTATTTTTTGCCTTTGAGAGGGCAGTGATGACTTATTCCTGGAAACAATTCATCCACTTTAGAGAATATCTTATCCTGGTTTTCCCACAATATTCCCTATGAAACCTTCATCTTAGGTGATGTTAACCTAGATTGGTCTAAACTTAAAACTGACTCGCCACAACTCAGCATCAACCTGCATGGTTTCCATCAACTGAATATCTTCACCCACCTGCCTCCATAAAAACTCATCTTCCGGCTCCATAATTGACTCGATACTCACCAACTCCCCTCACCACTACCACAACCCCACTACACTACCAGACCAACTTAGCGACCACCTCCCCACCTCGGTTGTTAGATACACCATCTAACTCCCCCCCCCAAATCCCACCTTTATAGAGATTGCCGAAAACTCTCTAATTTTAATGTAGTCCAGTTCATCTCTATTCTATCCATCATTGACTGGTCCATCCTTAAACAAATCCCTCTCAATGATGCAGTTACTAAGTTCAGTAGTATCTTCCTGAATACCCTGAAGTCCCTTGCTCCCTCTAGGAAGGTTAGATTAAAACCCAATTATGCTCCCTGGCTTTCAAAAAAATGAAGTCCCTTATGTAAAAAGAGATAGAGCTTGGAAAGCCTGGATCAAAACCAAGGAATTACCTCTGCTACATAATTATAGACACCTCAGAAATTTTACAAAAAAAAAAAAAACAAACAAACCAATAATGACAAAAAGTCCATTTATAACTGCCAAATTCAATAGCAAATCTAATCCTGGAAAATTCTGGTATACTATTAACAAAATTCTCTTTCCCCGGGCCCCTACTCAAATACAACTCCCTCTGGAAACTGCTACTCTTCTCAATAAACACTTTATTGCAATCATTTAGACACTCATACCTTCCAACTGTAACAGAACTTCTCTGCCTACCCCTCCCAATCCTTCTAACAAACAACTGTTCTCCTTATATCCAGTTCCTACTTCCTACATCAGATCTCTTCTTCACACATTCAAACCCTGCTCTCCTTCTACTGACAATCTACCGCCTACCTTCTTCAAACTTGCTGCTGAGTCCATTGCCTTTCCAGTATTTATACTAATCAATAGATTTATTCAGGAATCCACCATCCCTACCCTATGGAAATCCTTTTTCACTATCCCCCTGCATAAAGGTGTGAACTTTACAGACCCATCTAACTATTGACCTATAGCTATTCTATCTCCCCTCTCTAAGATTCTCAAAAAATGTATCCACTCACAACTACTCAACTACGTCCTCCAGCATAACCTCCTTACTCCCACTCAGCATGGTTTCCGTCCCAACCACAACACAACTACTGCCCTCTTATCCTTTACACATACCATTGTCGAGGCTCTAGACAATAACAAACTCATATCATGTCTCTTCCTTGACCTTTCCAAAGACTTTGATACAGTCTCCCATCCCCTATTGCTATCTAAACTTGCAGACCTCAATCTATCTTCTTCCTCTCTTGCCTGGTTGTCCAATAACTTATCCTGCAGGCAGCAATCTGTTAAATGGTTCCCTTCTACTTCTCCATTCATACCTGACCCAACTGAGGTACCACAAGGTTCCATCCTGGGTCCCCTCCTATTTAATGTCTTTACCAATGATCTCTATACTTCTTGTAAACAATCCTCCCACATCCAATATGCAGACGACTTGACTTTCATCTCCATGTCAGACAATATCTCCAATCTCCACACTCTTACTCAACAGGCCTTCCTATCCACTGAACAGTGATTGTCCCGGAATCTACACATTTTCATTCCTAAAAAGACCATACTTTTATTATTTTCCCCCAATCTCTGTCTCTCTCTCTCTTACCTCAAATCCACCTTTATTATTACTTCCTCTAATAACATTGTTATCCAACCTGAAGCTCACACTAAACTCCCTGGGGTCATCATAGATGATGAACTCAAATTTATCTTGCACATTCTCTAAAGCATAAAAAAGACACACCAGAAACTTGGTTTACTGTATCACAACAAAAAATGCCTAACTACAAATGCCAGACTCTCCCTTGCACAAGCTCTTCTCCTCCCCTTCCTTCTATATGCTGCCCCAGTACTCACTAACATCCAAACTACTACTTTAAACAAATTCCAACAAACTTACCACAAGATAGATTTATCACAAACTCTCCATACAATACACATCACTGCCTTGCCCTAAATACTCTCCACTGGTTAGAATTCCCCCATCTTCTACTGCTGTTGCAACTTCAAATGTTACACTTCATTCTTTACAAACTTTCATCCTTCCCTGCTCTCTCTTCCTTCATCTCTGTCTACACTCCCCCGCGGACTCTCCATACCTCTAATCAGCAACTACTACAAATCTACCAACCCAAAAAAAATAGCTGGCAAACTCATGTATAAACACTCCATTACCCAAGCCTGGAACAAACTCCCAAGTGACATTTCTTCCATCATTCACCCATCCTACTTTAAAGAAAAACTCAAACGTCATCTACTCAACTCCAAAATATGTCCTTGTCAAGCCCTTGCTTAAGCTCCCCACATCCCTGCTATATACCTTCTCAGTCCCTCCACATACAGCTAACCTCTCCACTATTGTGGATACTTATTAAACTCTACAATCAATACTGTTGGACTTAATTCTTTTTCTATTTCTGCTTTGTCTCTCTAACATTTTTGTATAACTGATTTTGACCCATATTTTTGACTCATACGTTTGATTCTCTGTAAACTGTTTGGGTTTTTGGAAGCTTTCCTCTTCTGGTCTTCACTGAAAATGGGCCACAAACCCAGCTGGACCAACCTGGTTAACAAATGCCAATAAATAAATAAATATATAGAGATAAGGGGATGAGTTCAGGTACTGGGGATGTCCTGTTTTACTGATGGGGGACAGAGGGTAAAGTTTCAATGAACCTGTCTGTCAGCAGGTTGGCTATATCTACAGCATTTGTGTATGTGGTGTCCTTGACCAGCAGTTCT
Source organism: Protopterus annectens (assembly GCF_019279795.1). NCBI lineage: Eukaryota > Metazoa > Chordata > Ceratodontiformes > Protopteridae > Protopterus > Protopterus annectens. The sequence goes on from NC_056731.1 coordinate 1,076,359,827, forward strand.
TAGCAGATCTGGGTGCATCCCTTGAGATTGTGCACATATGTGAAGATAGCCTTAGGATTGTCTTTAGTAGATGTGACCAGTTTGGACTCGAAGTTTGCTTTGGAGGATTTCACTAGTGCTCTTATTTGTTTGTTCAAGCTAAGGAGAGATTGCTTCCTGTTAGGCACCTGCTCCTTCTTGGTCCTGTTCAGCAATTCTTTTATTTTAGAAAATGCATTCATCTACAGCAACTACTCTACCTGCTTGATAACCATCTGCTTACCCTCACACAACATGATTTCAGGGCTGGACACAGCACCGCCACCACTCTAGTCTCTTTCCTCAAAACTGTCAATTCCGCATGTGACTCCAGCTGTATTGTATCTGCCCTCCTACTTGATTTATCCAAGGCCTTCGATACAATTTCAGACCACCTTCTCTTGTCTAAACTCTCTCATCTTAACATATCCACCTCCTGTATCAACTGGTTGTCAGTTACCTCTCCAACAGGCAGCAAACAGTCAAGTGGAAAAACTGTATCTCCCCTTTCCTTAACACCGGCACAGGAGTACCACAGGGGTCCATATTAGGCCCTTTACTATTTAATATCTTTATAAGTTAATTCCACCAGTGTACTCCTAATGCCAAGCTTGTCCAATATGCAGACGACTCTTCGATAATCTGTACTGCTGATACCCTCCCCATACTACAGAAACTAACCCAAGAAGCCTTCCTATCAACTGAGAACTGGATGTTAAACAATCAACTAGCACTAAATGCTTCCAAATACAAAATTATGATATTCACCCCCTCAAAGTGTACTAAAATTGACAAGAACTCTTTCTCCATAACTAGCCAAAACAGGACCCCTATAGAAATTGTATCCCATAGAAAGCTATTAGGTGTCACTATTGATGAACAGGTTAAATTTGACATGTATATCCAAAGAAATATAAAAAAAAACGCACCAAAAACTAGATTTACTCTACCATTACAACCACTTTCTTACTCCCTCAACTAAATATGTTCTTTCTACAACCTACTCATACCATCCCTCTTGTATGTTGCTCCCCTCCTTACTAATCTCCAATCTGGTCTAAAGACTAAACTAGCTTCCTGCTATAACAAAATCTCAAAGTTTGCCACTGGTGCCAAATCCACCACTCACCACTGTAATGCCCTTTAAAAAACTAAATTGGCTTGAATTACCCCATCATATATCCTTCATCCAACTTTGTTATGCACATAAACTCATCTTTAAACCCTTTCTCTGCCCTTCTCTTGACTCCTCCCCTCCAATTGCATCAACCCGATAGACTAGTCAGGTCAAGTAATCAAAACCTGCTTTTAGTACACAAACCTGCTCGAACTCCAGGCAAATTCCTTTTGTCCTTCTCTCTATCTCGATTCTGGAATTCCCTTCCACCACAAATTCATACCAACAACAACTACTCCACCTTCAAAACCTTGCTCCATTCCCACCTCTTATCCTTCTGCGAATGCCCCTGCTTCCACCCCTCCTGACTCTTCTCTACTTAACCATATCCTGCCTATCTCTCTTCTCTAATTTTGAAACCAATGCTTGTCTGTTTGAAATATTCTCCTTCAAAATATATGAAATTGTTGTCCAGGACTATGTTCATAAACTCCATTATGAGGCATGTTTCATCCCATGTTAATATTGCATGTTTTCTTATACTGTTGCAGAATGCATCAAGTCCTTCATTTTTGGGAATACTAGAAAATAAATCAATCACATCAACTGTGACAAAAAATTATTATTATCAACATTTTGAACATTGTTCAACAATTTTAAAAATTTTTAAAATTTTTAATAATTTGATGTTGTCAATTTAAAAAACTATTTAATAACATCATTCCCTAGTCAGTTAGGTATAATGTTTAATAACATTCATCCATTACATTTAACATGTACGAGGTATTCACAGTTCATATTTATTCAGTATTATTAGGAAATGCATTTTAATGGGTTATAATTAGTATTTTATTTTACATATTGTGTTTTTTATACATTACATTTTTTATTCAATATGTTTTTATGTATCAATTGTATTATTAATTACATTGCAAGTAAATATTTATTTATTTTTATTTATTTATTTTACATTTGTTAACCGGGCTAGTCTGGCTGGATACATGTCCATTTTCAGCAGAGGAAAGCTCCACTATCAGACTAAGACACTACAGATTAGGAAGTAACTAATAAACAAACAATAACATAATGTACTAAGGCAAAATACAAATGCATATACAGTTTTCATGGACTAGTCTGAGTAGATGACAAACAAAGTTCAGACAAGGGGCTGAGGAGAATAAGCTCCAGTATTACAAAATACAAATTAAAGTTAAAAAATATCACTAGTAACTAGTCATGACAACAAAATAAGGTATTGGCAAAACTGGTTATTATACAAGGAAAGGGGAAAATATAGTAAACAGAAAGAGGAAAGTACAGTAACTGTTTGGTACAAGTATTATGGACTTAGTAAGTCAGATATTGATGAAATGTAAAGGTAGTAGTATTATAGGAGCTCAGCTAAAAGAAGCAAGAGACAGAAAAGAAAACAGAAGGTCAGAAACAGAAATTTGGGATATATATTGAGTCCAAGCCAGGTCATGGTTCAATGGTCCATATTAATACTATAATTAGATAGTTTAATGAGATAAGTTCTAAAACAATGAATTGTTAGTGTAATTGTCATTGGTTTCAAGGTTTACTTGACTCAGTATTTCATTCAGTTGTTGCATCTCTTCTCTAATTTCTCTTAACTCTGATCCCTCTCCTCTACTTCTCCACACCCTACCTTCCTCTCTTTTTCAGTTTTCACAACTCTGATCCCCACTGTCTAGTTTCCTACCTAATTTTACACCCACATCTATGCTCTTTACTTCTTCCTTCTATACCTATATCTTCACTCTACCTATTAGTCATTAATTTCCCTCTTCTCTGTTTCTTGTTTCTTTTGCAATCTGACTTGAGAAGTTCACTTGTGTAGACTATGTATATATATATATATATATATATATATATATATATATATATATATATATATACATATATAGGTTTGGCCCAAGGGCCTAAGTAAGCCTAGCCAATAAGGTTCCCTGGCTTACGCCACCCAAGAAAATTAATTTCCTGTGCTGCTGTCAAGCAGAGCCACAGAAGTGATCCCTGGGGTGTAGTTCCTATTTTCCATCCACTCTTCAAGATTTTTCTTGAAGAGTGCTAATAAGGAACTTTGCTTGACATAGATGGGTAGCTTGTTCCAAGAGTATAGGAAGTCTCTGGGACAAGAATCTATCCCTCCAGCATGTCCTGTTTATTGTGGTGACAAGGTTTAGGTCCCTAGAGCATGTAGCTCAGAGGGATTGGGATTTCTTTAGGTGTAGCATGTCTAATAGCTCTGGGTTTAGCAAAGCTTTATATGTTAAGCAGAGATCTCCTCAGAGTAGGTGATATGCTACAGAGTAAAGCTGGAGTTTTTTGAGACAGTCAGTGTAGGGCATCTGCTTGAGGCCAGTAATCGTCTTTGTGAGGTATTTCTATAGCCTTTCTAGTTGCTGCAGATGTCTTATGAGGTACATTCCAAAAGGGGCGTTGTACTCTATAATGGGTCTAATGAGTGTGGAGTAGAGGGGAATGATGAACCCTTTTTTCCTGGATGAGAACCTTTTTGTGATGAGTTGTGCCACATAGAAGGATTTCCTGACTACTGTGGTGATATGATTATCAAAGGAGAGACTACTGTCCACCTGGGTCCCGTGGTCTCTTATCACACATTCAGCATTACGTAGACTGCCGTTTAATGTGGTAGTTTATGGGTACAGATTTTTTATCAAAGGGGATGACAATGCACTTTTTTGCATTGAGCTTGAGACCATGCCTCTAACACCAGGCATCTGTCTCAGTGAGGCCCTTCTGTAGGATGTCCACATCATTTGGGGACCCAACTATGGCTTCTGGTTTGCAGTCATCTGCAAACTTCATTAGCCAGGGGCCTTCTGTGTTAGCCTGTACTTCTGAGTAGATACCAAACAGGAGAGGTCCCACGACAGAACCCTGTGGTACTCCACTTGTCACTGGTTTGAAGTCAGATTTCGAGTCTGCAACTTTTACAGTGTGGGTTCTGTCAGTGAGGCAGTTGGCAACCCATCTTGTGACACAGGGATTTATACCTAGTTTAGTGAGTTTAGCTATAATTCCAGAAATGGGGATGGTGTCAAAAGCTTTGGAAAGGTCAAGCTAGGCTGTGTGAACCACCTTACCATCGTCTATGGCTTTGATGACTGCCTCAAAGAAGTTGAACAGGTTCAGAAGGTAGTTGACAAATCCGAACTGGGTGGGGTCCAGAGTTTGGAGGCTACCAATGTGTTTGTATATGAGTTCCATGATGATACGTTCCATGGCCTTGCAGACCAGGCTCGTCAGGTTAATAGGGCGATAGTTTTCAGGATCAGTGATGGCTCCCCCTTTGTGGAGTGGGATAACTGTTGCTGTGCGCCATTCAGTGGGCACAAAGACTGACGTGAAATTATGATTGAACATGGTCCTTAGGTTGGGAGCCAGTTCGTTCTGAAGTTCATGTAAAACGCAGCCTGAGATGTTGCCCAGTCCCATGGATGCTGTGTTTTTGGTTTTAGAGAGTGCAGTTTTTACCTGCATAGATGTGATTACAGGGACTCTGCATTCTTCGTATATAGATATGGGCCCTTTAGGGGGTGAGAGGGGGGTAAAGTTAACACTGAACCTATCTGCCAGGATGTTGGCAATATCAGTTGGTTCTGTAATTTTCATGCTGTTGTGCTGTAAATCAGAGCAGATCTGGGTGTTGCCATTGAGATTTTTGACATAGCTATAGAATGCTTTATGGTTGCCCTTAGAATCAGTGGTGATTTTGTTTTCATAGCTAGCTTTGGAGGATCTTATAAGGGATCTCAGCTTCTTACTGAGGCTGACCAAGGAGCTCCTCCACTCATGGGATTTTACTCTCTTTTGCAACAGTTTTTTCCTTTTGTTGTAGAGTTTATTTATGGCGGGGACCACCAGACTGGCTTCCTTTTTTTGGAGGATAGCGTCTTGGTTTTGTTTGGGATAGCACGATTCATGCACTCGTTTTAGTGCTTATAGAGTGCATTTGTGTAAGATTCAGCAGTTTTAACTGTATTGTCCATCTGCATGGGTGTCATTAAGTTCACCACTTCTGTCTTAAGAAGCATGAAGTTGGCTTTGGAGAAATTTTTTACAGTGGTTTCCTTAATGGTGGGTGCAGGCGGGATGTGGATATCTAGGGTTATTAGCTTATGGTCAGATCTGACCAATGAGGAGTTGACCAGGTATGGAACACTAGTCAATCATGTTGGTAATGACTAGGTCTAGGATATTGTTGCCCCTGGTGGGGGTGGGGATAAGTTGATCCAGGGCATTGTAATTTATGAATTCCAAAAAGCATTGAGCGAAGGAGTTGGTACATGAGTAGTTTTCCCAGTTAATGTTGGGGTAGTTGAAATCGCCCATTATTAGGGTCTTTGGTTGAACCCTAATATTTTCCAGTATATCAAGAAAAGAGGAGTGAGAATCCTGGAGCATGGTTGGGGATTTGTAGCAAGCTACAATTTGGATTGCAGTTTTGCCCAGAGTTAGTTGCACTTGGATAACCTCAGATGCATTATGCTGCGCAACTAGCTTGGAGGTGTGGATATAATTAATATATATATATATATATATATATATATATATATATATATATATATATATAGGTAGTACCCTTGAAGGTTGAGCGTGGAGCTGGCACCTCGGCATTTCATAAAAATCTACTGCCAATCATTAGCTGACCGGAGTTCTGCTGTGTCGACTCCTTACCGGGAAAAGCCGAAAGACAAACAACATAGACAGTACCCTTGATTGCCCTGTAAAAGCATTTTATACTATTATTTTTTTTGTTAGTACATCTCTTATTTCATTGTATACTACAAATTTTATATACTTTGTAACATTTTTTTGGTGTGTTGGTCTAATTATTTTATCACTTGTTTAACCTTGTTGGAGCTTTTCTCCCCAGGACACCATTGACAATGGGCTCCTTCTATCCACTGGACTATCCTGGTAAGCAAACTGTAAAATAAATAAAATAAAAAAAGAAATAAATTATTATAGAGTTTATTTATTGCAGATGTCCACCAGAGAGGTTTACTTTTCCCTGAGGAGGATGATTTTGTCCTCTTGGGTATTCCTGATTCCATGCAGCTATATAAATGTTCATATAGTACTTTGGTGTTCCTATGGAGGGGTGGGGGCTAAGAAGCTGTTTATGTCTTCCCTCGGGAGATTATCAGCTTTGAGAAGTTTTTTTTTTGTTTGTTTGACCCTAGCTGGGGGGGAGGGGGTCAAGGGAGATGGGGATTTTGAAAGTGACTGCTTTGTGGTCGGATCTTACCAAGGATGATGACATTGTACAGATGCTGCAGTGGTTACTCATGTTGCTTAATACCAATTCCAGGATATTTTCAACTCTTGTGAGGGTGCCAACCAACTGGTCCAAGGCATTTGCATTGATGAAATCAAGGAATCTCTGGGCATGAGTATTTCTTCCAGTTTATGATTGGATAGTTAAAGTCGCCCAGGATCAGGGTAAAGGGATGAATCTTGATAGATTCAAAGAGGTCCAGATAGGTGGAGTAGGCATCTTGAGTCAAAGTGAGAGGCTTATACCTATCTATGATTTGAATAAGAGTCTTGTCAATTGTCAACTGCACCTGGAGTGTTTCCTGCGCATCATACTGTTTGACCAGCCTGGAGGTGTCCATATCTTTTACATATACTGCAACTCCACCTCTTTTTGCTTTGTTGCCCATGGTTTGGGGTCTGAATGTATGATGGGATGAGTAACATGGTATGGCTTGGGTGCTCTCCACAGCTTTGAACCAGCAGGTTTCTTTGACTGCACAGATGTCAGTATCTATCAGGGTTAAGAATGCTTGCAATGAGTGCAGTTTCATGTTTAGACTCATAGCGTTTAGCAGTGTGACCTTTAATTTATATTTTGATCAAATTTTCATGTTGGTAGATTTGACCTGATGGCATTGCCTAAAAAAGGCACTATAGGGGAGGCAAGAACCCTTGCCAGGAGCATGAAGCCACAGGGAGGCAGATGCAAGCCATCTCTGGCAAAGCATTGTGGTCTGTCAGTCATGTCATCCCAGGTTGTCTGGTACTGGATTCCCTTGGAATGACACCAGAAACTAAGCCAATTGTTAAAGTCAGTCATTTTCTGTTTGTGACTATAGAATGCTGCTTAAGGCTAGGAACAGACCTGCCTGGGACATATATTCAGCGAGCTCGATCATGTCTCTCTTCATAAAGACCAGGGAGGTACGTCTCATGTCATTCACACCAACATAGACTGTGACAGAGTCATAACAGTACCTGTTGAGAGACTTGAGTGCATAGGTGATATGGTGGATTCTGGCAGCTGACAAACAGTTAACCATGACTTTCTCATTATCCAGCCTGATGAGGGACACATCTGTGTGTCTCACAATGGAGTCCCCTATGACTAATATGTTAGGTTTATGTTTAGGCCTCAATGGCTGTGAGACACAGGTGTGTGGACTATGAGTGGTGTGGTGGGCAGTGGAGTTTGCATGTGTTTTTGTCTCAGAAGTCTCTTTTATATGAACAAACCCAGTCACTTTTGAAATTATAAACAAGGACGTTAAATGAAGACACTTAAAACTCCACACTAATCCAGTCCAATATTTAATCGTAAGCACTTTTGTTCATCCAGACTTGTTTAAACACTGGTTATTTAAGGCAGAGCAACAGAAACCAGCCAAATTATGCCATCAAAAAAAAAAAACACAGCCTTGCAGTAATGCCTCCAGCTAGATCAGACCAGACTGAAGTCTCCCTCCCACAAAGAAACAGCCAAGCCTCTCTAGACAAACAATTTTACTACAAGCTCCAAAGGTCACAAACAGTAATAGATAGTCAGCTCTATACTAGTGTCTTTCAAGTACAGAAACAAGTAAAAGGAACAGAACAGACAAACAAAAAGGAAACAAAGATCAGAAGAGAGGTACGGATTGAAGTCACTAAGTCTAAAAAAACTGTTGCACAGTTTAAACAGATATGCAGCAAATGTTTTTAGTAAATCAGAAGTGCAGAAAACAGTTAAAAATAAGCACCTATCTTTTCCAATCTAACAGCAGAGCAATGGCAGAAAGCCTATGTAGAATATGAACGGCCAAAGCATGTGTTTAAGGAAATTGAGTACGTGACAATCTGCTTGCATTAAGATGGACTCTGTACTGTGAACTCTGAGTAAACTGTGAATGGTGGAAATGACTTAAAAACAAGAGCCTGCTTGAAAGAAGGAAATATATGGAAGTGCATTTGATTTTCTTTTTCTGCCTAGAGATGTAGTAATGTGAACTGCTTTAAGCCTACGGGTAAACCACTGATTGGTTAATTATCTTTTGTACTGATCTAATTGGTCCAGTCTATATTTTTGTATTGGCAACAAGTATTACCAGTACATAAGCTTATGCATTCCTTTGTTCTGGGAGTCTCCCTGGTACTTTCCATGAGGCTCCCATGCATGTGTAATAAATACCACTGGAAGAGAAGAAAATCTGTCTTGTCTTTATTTAAGGTAAAAGCTAACACAACAATTGGTGCTGTTTACTCGGATCTGTATTGACAACAGCTGCAGCAGTCGGGGATTGAATGAAATACTGCTAGTGGAAGGGCCCATGACAGAATTTTCTGTTTTTGCTGTGTTTCTTTCATTTCCTGTACTCGCATGCTTCAAAATTTGGTATTGATAGCTTTGCAGGAATAAAATAATTCCTCTCATTCAGTCGTTTTCAGGTAAGTGGCATGAATTTATTTTCTGCTATTGATTGTGCAGTATGAGTGTGGGTTAAAATGAAAAACTGGCAACATGACAGTGAAAGGAGAAACGAAAGTGGGGAAAACGACGCTTACAAAACATCACAGCTAAATTTGTAAACTACAGTATAGCTTATTGTTTGAAAATGGCAGTGACTGTGGGAACCATAAAGGAGCCAGAAAGAGGTACACCAGCTGGTTATATGTATTTTCGTGTGTCCCGGGACAGTTGTATATTTATAAGTCAGTGGATTGCACTCACTAAGGGTGATGGTAAACTTGCCTTCCCAGAAAATGGCAGTTTTAATAAAAATATTTTGCTTAATCTCCAGGGAAAGTTACGGAAAAAAGGGAAAAAAATACAAGGGCTATGCTGGGCAGCATTTAATGATGGGATGACAGAGGCGAAAGAAAGAGAAAAAGATTCGGTTATCAGTAGTCTGAAGGATAATCAGCAAAAACTAAAAGAGCAATTGAGGAATTACAACACACTGCCAGTAATTTAGATGTAGTAAGTGGTAAATGTTTGAAGGACCCACCCTTTAAGGGGCTTTATCCTCTAAAGGAATTAGCTAAATTGCAAATAAATGAATCATTAGAGGAAGATAATGCCTGGTTTCCCCCACCACCAGCTGCACCACCGCAGTATCAGCCCCCCTTCGCTCAACAAAGAACTGAAATACAGCAGCCAGATTCCACCACTAGGGATGGAGAACAAGCTGTGGGCAGTCAGTCTAGTGAATCTGATCCAGAAACAAGCGATAAAAAAGAGGGACCAAGAACTCGTAGCAAGACTCATAAGGAAGCAAAAGCTGTAATGTACTTTAAATCTAAACCTATCATAAGGAAAAAGGGAGGCAACATTTACACTGATGAAGGAATTTTGGCCATTTCCCCACTATAATTGACAGTGGGGATGGATATTTTGGGCCAGGTAAATTTAATCCAGACTCAGAGTCAGAGTCGTCAGATGACGACATATTATTACCATTGAGGGAGGTACCTAACCCAGCCCATGCTAGAAACGCACAGGAACCACTGACCATTGTAGTACCAAGGGTGTGGTCGGCAGTTGATTTTCAAGCCATTACCAAATCATTACCGTCCATCCTTACTAATCCAGCTAAATTCCAGCGTCCGCTGGTGGGACGTATTAGTCTACAAAATCCTACAATAGAAGAAGTCAGGGCAGTTCCTCAGTACGCCGTGCCAGCTGATCTGATGAAACAAATTTGGGACCATGCTAATGTCCCTACTCCAATTCCAAAACACGATACACAGGGAGATAATGGATTTGAAGCGGTCAGACAGCGTATAGTAGATGCTATTATGGTAATAGTCCCACCCTCACCCAACTGGTCCAAAATCAAGTCAGTTCTTCAGAAAGAAGACGAACCCGTGGAAGAGTATTTAAATCGTCTCACTGAAGCCTTTGAGGCTTATTCTGGTTACGCAGAACCTACCAAAGGGCCAACACAAAGTGGATTGTCGGCCGACTTCGTAGATGGGTTACGCTCGCAAGTACAGGATAAGTTAAAGGAAGTATGTTTAAACTGGCCTAGTCTTGGATTGCATGACTTGGTCACACAAGTGCAATACCGCTCTGACCACTTAGCAAGGGAGAAAAAAGAATTACAGGAAAAATTGGTTAAGGTGCAGATTCAGATGTGTACTGCCTTCGGGCAGCGTGGGCAGGGAGGATGAGGACGGGAAAGAGGGAAAGGTGGACGCCAAGGGGTGGGAAATCAAAATAGACAAAACTGGCAGGAAACACGATCAGCCCCACCCCAAAGCTATAATAATCAGATGGAGTGTTTCAATTGTGACCAAGTAGGCTATTGGAGAAATGAATGTCTGTATCTGGCTGAACAACCTGCCCCACCCACTGATATGTCACCTCAGTGGAATTCTAATTGGACCCCATCCAATCGGCAGCTATCACAATGAAGGTTCCCTGAACAAAGACAACAGCAGTTGTGCCCTTTCATTCCTGTGGATCAAGATGGACCGCATGTTATGTTGCTTGTCAAAAATAAACCATACCCATTTTTAATTGATACTGGAGCAACTAAATCTATGTTAGCTGGTGAAGCAGCAATAAATGTCCCCCTCTCCAATAACACAACTAGAGGGGTAGGTGTCTCTGGTATCCCTATTGAATATTCTGAAACCGTCTCAGTCCCAGTAACTTTGGGACCTTTACAGGACAATCATGCATTTTTAGTAGGACCCTCAGCACCTTTAAATTTATTGAGGAGGGACTTGCTCTGTAAGATGGGAGCAACCATTTTCTGCACAGCTGATGGAGTATATTTACAAGTACCTTCAGATAAACAAAATAGTATTTTGGCTACTTTAGATGAAACTGTCACTCTGCAAACAATATGTATGCAGTCTAAACCTCAATAAAAATAAGCATTTAAATTCATTACCCTCTCATCTATGGACCACTCATGATAATGATGTTGGATTTCTGACTTAAGCCACTCCTGTAAAAATAACCTTAAAACCTTGGGCAAAGTTACCTCGGGTGCCACAGTACCCTTTGACGACTGAGGCTACATCTGGTATTGCCCCCATCATTTCTGCTTTGGTACATCAAGGAATCAAAGCACCTACAAGCCCATGTAATACTCCAATACTACTGGTAAGGAAACCTGGTAAACAAGCTTACAAATTTGTGCAAGACTTGCAAGAAATCAATAAAGCTGTTTTACCTGTTTTTCCAATCGTATCAAACCCAGCTACGATTTTAAGCTGTATCCCACCTAGTTATAGATATCTCATCAGCTTTGTTCACTATTCCAGTACATTTTGATAGTCAGTATTTGTTTGCATTCACTTATCAGGGCCAACAGTATACTTAGAACCGACTACCACAGGGATATGTAGAATCTCCAACCCTATTCTCTAGAGATATGCATAGACAACAACAGGATTTACTGTTACCACCATGTTCAGTTTTGATCCAATATGTAGATGATATTCTTATAGCTTCACAAGATACTAAGTCTTGTATATAGGATTCCCTTCTAGTTTTAAAGTTTTTAGCTGATTGAGGCTTTAAGGTAAATAAATCTAAACTGCAGTTCTGTCAAGAAAAGGTACAATACTTGGGGCACATCATTTCTATGGGTTCACATCAAATACTTCCAAGTAGGATCACCTCCATTTAGACTGCCCATCGCCATGTAACTCAGTGATAACTCAGGGGGTTCCTTGGCCTGGCAGGTTATTGTAGACAGTGGGTGCCTATTTTTTTCAGAAATTTTGGCCTCTCTGTTACAGCTTCTAAAAAAAGAAGTCACAGGCTCTCTGCCTTGGTCCTCTGAACATGAAAATGTTTTTCATGCTATTAAAACAGCACTGATAAACCAACCTGCCCTGGGGCTCCCCAATTATTCTAAACCATTTGTTTTCTTCCCCCCATGCCCTTGGTTTGCTAGTGCAAAAGCGCATGGGGGGCTATCGACCTATAGCATATTACAGCACTCATTTAGACCCTGTTACTTCTGGCTATCCACCCTGTTTATGAGCAGTGGCAGCTGCTGCTGTTTTGATCGATATGGCAGCACCATTGACTTTGGGACATGATACTCATAGGTTCATAGGTTCATAGGTTCATACTAGGCTATCTGCCCGAGGGCATTTATAAGCCTAGCCCATTGTTTTGTGGCTTACGCCACCCCTTTAGTATGGGGAACTATACCCATTATTTTGCTGTGCCTCTGTCGAGCAGTGACACTGAGGTAATTCCTGGGGTATATCTGCGATCTCCCATCCATTGGTCAAGATTTCTCTTGAACAAGGCCAGCGAGGTGCTCTGCCTCACATGTACCGGGATTTTGTTCCACAGCATAGGGAGTCTTTGGGTGATGAATCTATCTCTCCAGCACGTCCTATTAATAGCCGTGTCGAGGTTTAAGTCTCCGCCCTTGTGGCTCTGATGGATCTAGATTTTTGAGGTGAAGCATATTCATCAAATCTGGGTTTGACATGGCCTTGTATGTTAGGCAAAGGTCACCTCTGAGCAGTGTTTTTACTGAATAGAGCTGGAGTTCTTTCAGTCGGGCAGCATAGGACAGATTTTTGAGACCCTTTATCCTTTTGGTGAGGAACTTTTGTGGCCTCTCCAGCTGCTGCAAGTGTCGGGTCAGATACATTCCGAATGGGGCATTGTACTCAATCATTGGTCTGATGAGTGATGAGTAAAGGGAGACTATGACCTCCCTTGATCTAGATGAGAATCCCTTCATGATAAGGTGGGCAATGTAGAAGGACTTCCTAACTACTTTAGCTACATGGGTGTCGAATGACAGACTACTATCAACCTGGGTCCCCAGGTCCCTGATAACTTCTTCTGTGCTCAGTGGATTGCCACCTATTTGGTAGCTAGGGGTAACCTTGTTTTTCCCGAAGGGTATGACTATGCATTTTTGGCATTTAACTTTAGGCCATGGCTCTGGCACCAGTTATCCGTTTCTGTGAGACCCTTCTGAAGGATATCTGTGTCAGATGTGTTTTCTACTATGGCTCCCAGTTTGCAGTCATCTGCAAACTTTGTCAGCCATAACCCTCCTGTGGTTGCTTGTACTTGGAAAAGTAGATGCCAAACAAGAGTGGGCCCAGGACTGAGCCCTGTGGGACACCACTTGTGACAGGCTTTGAGTCTGACATGGCGCCAGCAACTCTGACCCTGTGGGTTCTGTCACTCAGCCAGTTTGCAACCCATCTTGTGATGTATGGGTTAACATTTAAGCTGATGAGTTTTTCAATGATACCCGAGTGGGGTATTGAAGGCCTTAGCCAGATCGAGGTAGGCTGTATGGACTGCCTTTCCCTCATCAATGGCTTTGGTGACTGTTTCAAAAGTCAACCAAGTTTAAAAGGCATGATCTGCCTTTGACAAAGCCAAACTGGGTTGGATCCAAAGTCTGCAAATTCCCTATGTCTTTATTTATGAGGTCCATTATGATCCTCTCCATGGCTTTGCAGATAAGGCTTGTCAAGCTAATGGGCGGTAATTTCCAGGGTCTGTGGAGGCACCGCCTTTGTGAAGTGGGACCACAGTTGCAGTGCGCCACTCCTGGGTACGTATCCAGAGGTAAGACTTTGATTAAACAGCTGTCCTAGCTGTGGGTTTAATTCCTCATTGAGTTGTGGAGCACACAGCCGGGGACACCATCGGGTCCCATGGATGCTGTGTTTTTGCTTTGGAGAGCAGTTCTCACTTGGCGCTGGAGATGTTTGGGGGCTGCACTCATTTGGTATAGATATCTCTCCTTTTGGGGAGGGGAAGTTTGCACTGAACCTGTCAGCCAGTATGTTGGCAATGTCTGTAGGATCAGTAATCTTCACATCATTTTGAACTAGTTCTGAGCATATCTGGGAGTTTCCTCCTAGGTTTCTAACATAGCTAAAGAAGGCCTTATGATTGTCTTTTGAGTCTTTAGCTATTTTTCTCTCGAAATTTGCTTTGGATGATTTTATGAGAGCTCTTAGTTTTTACTTATAGTGATCAAGGGTGTCTTACCTTTTAAGGATTTTGCTCTATCTTGTAGTAGCTTCCTCCTTTTGTTGTAGAGTTTGTTTATGGCTGGGGTCCACCAGACTGGACGCTTGCCTTTGGTACAAAGAGTCTTTGTTTTGCTTGGGATTGCCTTATCCATGCAGTCCTGCAGGTGCTGGTAGAAGGCGTTTGTAAGTGATTCAGCGGCTTGAGTATTGTTTTCCCGGCTCGGGGCCTGAAAGGAGCCCACACTAGTCTTTAGAAGTGTGAAGTCGGCTTTTGAGAAGTTCTTTTCTGTGGTTTTTTTTATTTCAGGGGGGGGTGGGATGAGGACCTCCAGCGAGATTAGTTTGTGATCTGATCTCACCAGTGAGGGGTATACTTCCGGTGTTGAACATTGTGCTCCCATGTTCCTGATGATGAGATCAAGTATGTTATCTCCTCTTGGGGGATGGTGACTAGTTGTTCCATGGCATTTGAGTTTATGAATTCCAGGAACTTTTGGGCTAGGGTGTTTGGGCTTGAGTAGTGTTCCCAGTCTATATTAGGGTAATTGAAGTCACCTAGTATGATGGTGTTTGGTGATACATTTATCCCTCTAGTGTTTTCAGGAAGGCCATGTGAGTTTCCTGAGTTTGTGAGGGTGGCCTGTAACATGCTACAATTTGCAGAGCAGTCTTGCCTATGGTTAATTGCACCTGGATGGTCTCCGATGCATCGTGCGTTGCCACCAGTCTTGAGGTGTGGGTGTCCTTGATGAATATGGATACCCCCCCTCCTTTCTTGGTATTGTCCGGATTTTGGGGCCGGAACGCATGATATGAGGTAAAACCTGATAGCGCTGGGGTGCTCTCAGGAGCCTTGAACCAGGTTTCTGTCACAGCACAGACATCGATGTTCTCCATACTGAGAAGGGCCTCGAGCGTGCATTTTGAGATTTAGACTTCTGGCATTGAGCAGCATTACCCTTAGTTTTTTTCCTTTTTTGTGTTCTAGGGTGGTAGGTTTAGAATTTGAGCCTTGCCTAAAAAAGGCACTATGGGGGTGGCAAGAGCCTTTGCCAATATCCGAATCCCAGGGTGACAGGTGCAAGCCCCTCATGGCAGCGTGGCTTGTCCAGCATGTCATCCCAGGCAGACAGATACTGGATCCCCTTTGAATGACACCAGTGTTTAAGCCAATTGTTAAAGCTGATCATCTTATCTCTGTATTGTGGCATCATTCTTGGTGAAGGTAGGATACTGCTCAAGGTCAGGGTCATACCTGCCTGGGCTACATAATCAGAGAGCTCCTCAATGTCTCTTTTCATGTAGTCCAAGGAGGTACGCCTCAGGTCGCTTACACCAGCGTGACAATGACTGAGTCATATTTGTACCTGCTGTTGAGAGACCTGAGTGCTTGCTATGTGGCGGATTCTAGCGCCCGACAGTCAGCTTACTGTGACCTTCTCCTTACTCAGTCTGGTGAGCGGGACATCAGTGTGTCTGACTATGGAGTCACCAATGACTAGTGTGTCTGGCATTGTGTTTGGCCTTAAGGGCTGTGACTGTTTGACACTCTGACTGTGAGGTATATGTGTTGGTGTTGTGTTCTGAGGTGGTGGTTGTTTGGGTGTCTGCTTTGGTGGCCTCTGCTGTTTTGGTAGATTTTTGATCAGAGCCTCAGTATGTCTTTGTGTGTTTATGTGTATGATTTGAGGTTGTAATGGTACTATGTGAGACTGGGTCTATAGTGTGTGTGGTAACCTTCTCCTCCTGACTGGTCTTGCCAGTCCTATGTTGAGAGAGCTCAGCCTCCAGTTTGGCCGTATAGTTGCATCTCTCGCATGTATTTGTGTTTTGTGGGAGGAGGAAAGGGTTGTTCAGTGTACATGAGGCAATTGAAACATTGCCTCAATATTCCCAGGTTCACCAGCTGAGCAGGAGAGGACACTAGCAACTGATCCCTCGACATGCTAGAAGGGTAGACGAAAACTTTAAAAAAGATTCCGGGGACGTGGGTGACTGAGAAATGGGGTTGCCTTTTGGGGTACTATCTATGACAAGAGTGCCGTATCAAGGTAATAAGTACTGTAGGAGCAAGTGCTAGGTTTAATAGTTAGAGAATAGTCTACTTGGTGTCAAGTAGAGTTGATCTTTTAGTTATAGGATACGCTGATTTGATCAGTAGTATAGTTCGAGGAAGGTAGTTTTAAGGAAAATTTGAAGAGTGGACTTTAGGTAGCCCGAATAGTTTAAACCTGCTTAACCGCACTGCCCTAGTGTGCAACAGTGGCAGCTCCGCTAAATCGCGCGCTTAGCTGCTTTATACCAGGGGCTGGAAAAGCTAGAAACTGGCCCAAAACGACCAATAAACTACTAGTTACTGGCTGAAACCTCACAAAACTGGACAAAGGCAGCTCAATGCTTCCCACTCCCACTGGTAAGCAAGGTAGCTTCCCTTCCCCAAATAAGGCAAGGAAACAGTACACAGGAACTACAACCAAAGCCCAGGAATCAGCAACTCTGAAACTGGACTAAACTAGTAAAGCAGGAAAGCAAGGTAGCTTCCCTTCCCCAAATAAGGCAAGGAAACAGTACACAGGAACTACAACCAAAGCCCAGGAATCAGCAACTCTGAAACTGGACTAAACTAGTAAAGCAGGAAAAACAAGAGATATTTTTTTTTTTTTCTTTTTTCACAAAACAGGCAGAAACAGGTACAGCAAACACTTATAAATGCTATGAATCAGCTACTACAGCTTACACAGAAGAATTTGCTACAAATACAGTCAAATAGTAACAAACAAGGATTCCAAGTGCAATATTAAGTTAAATGCAGTAAAAGCAGCTTCAATGTAACAGAAAGGCAGGAAATACAGTTGCTAGGTATTCAGATGTGGAAAGCAACAAAAATATACTTAGTATCAAGAAAAGTCGCTTATTCAGCTCTCTGCAGCCTGGATTACTCTGCTGGCCCACGTGGAGTCTGTGCTGAGTAGGTACAAGCTGAAAGTTTTATACCAGGGGCTGGAAAAGCTAGAAACTGGCCCAAAACGACCAATAAACTACTAGTTACTGGCTGAAACCTCACAAAACTGGACAAAAGGCAGCTCAATGCTTCCCACTCCCACTGGTAAGCAAGGTAGCTTCCCTTCTTCCAAATAAGGCAAGGAAACAGTACACAGGAACTACAACCAAAGCCCAGGAATCAGCAACTCTGAAACTGGACTAAACTAGTAAAGCAGGAAAGCAAGGTAGCTTCCTTCCCCAAATAAGGCAAGGAAACAGTACACAGGAACTACAACCAAAGCCCAGGAATCAGCAACTCTGAAACTGGACTAAACTAGTAAAGCAGGAAAAACAAGAGATTTTTTTCTTTTTTTTCTTTTTTTTCACAAAACAGGCAGAAACAGGTACAGCAAACACTTATAAATGCTATGAATCAGCTACTACAGCTTACACAGAAGAATTTGCTACAAATACAGTCAAATAGTAACAAACAAGGATTCCAAGTGCAATATTAAGTTAAATGCAGTAAAAACAGCTTCAATGTAACAGAAAGGCAGGCGAAATACAGTTGCTAGGTATTCAGATGTGGAAAGCAACAAAAGTATACTTAGTATCAAGAAAAGTCGCTTATTCAGCTCTCTGCAGCCTGGATTACTCTGCTGGCCCACGTGGAGTCTGTGCTGAGTAGGTACAAGCTGAAAGTTTTATACCAGGGGCTGGAAAAAGCTAGAAACTGGCCCAAAACGACCAATAAACTACTAGTTACTGGCTGAAACCTCACAAAACTGGACAAAAGGCAGCTCAATGCTTCCCACTCCCACTGGTAAGCAAGGTAGCTTCCCTTCCCCCAAATAAGGCAAGGAAACAGTACACAGGAACTACAACCAAAGCCCAGGAATCAGCAACTCTGAAACTGGACTAAACTAGTAAAGCAGGAAAGCAAGGTAGCTTCCTTCCCCAAATAAGGCAAGGAAACAGTACACAGGAACTACAACCAAAGCCCAGGAATCAGCAACTCTGAAACTGGACTAAACTAGTAAAGCAGGAAAAACAAGAGATATTTTTTTCCTTTTTTTGCTTTTTTTTCACAAAACAGGCAGAAACAGGTACAACAAACACTTATAAATGCTGCGAATCAGCTACTACAGCTTACAGAAGAATTTGCTACAAATACAGTCAAATAGTAACAAACAAGGATTCCAAGTGCAATATTAAGTTAAATGCAGTAAAACAGCTTCAATGTAACAGAAAGGCAGGCAAATACAGTTGCTAGGTATTCAGATGTGGAAAGCAACAAAAATATACTTAGTATCAAGAAAAGTCGCTTATTCAGCTCTCTGCAGCCTGGATTACTCTGCTGGCCCACGTGGAGTCTGTGCTGAGTAGGTACAAGCTGAAAGTTTTATACCAGGGGCTGGAAAAGCTAGAAACTGGCCCAAAACGACCAATAAACTACTAGTTACTGGCTGAAACCTCACAAAACTGGACAAAGGCAGCTCAATGCTTCCCACTCCCACTGGTAAGGTAGCTTCCTTCCCCAAATAAGGCAAGGAAACAGTACACAGGAACTACAACCAAAGCCCAGGAATCAGCAACTCTGAAACTGGACTAAACTAGTAAAGCAGGAAAGCAAGGTAGCTTCCTTCCCCAAATAAGGCAAGGAAACAGTACACAGGAACTACAACCAAAGCCCAGGAATCAGCAACTCTGAAACTGGACTAAACTAGTAAAGCAGGAAAACAAGAGATATTTTTTTCTTTTTTTCTTTTTTTTCACAAAACAGGCAGAAGCAGGTACAGCAAACACTTATAAATGCTATGAATCAGCTACTACAGCTTACACAGAAGAATTTGCTACAAATACAGTCAAATAGTAACAAACAAGGATTCCAAGTGCAATATTAAGTTAAATGCAGTAAAAGCAGCTTCAATGTAACAGAAAGGCAGGCGAAATACAGTTGCTAGGTATTCAGATGTGGAAAGCAACAAAAAATATACTTAGTATCAAGAAAAGTCGCTTATTCAGCTCTCTGCAGCCTGGATTACTCTGCTGGCCCACGTGGAGTACTCTGCTGGCCCACGTGGATACTGTAGTAGCAGTACCTCATGCGGTGCAAGCGTTACTCTTAAAAACAAAAACACAGTATCTTTCTAATGCTCACCTCACTAAATATGAGTTAAGTTTATTAAGTAATCCTGCTGTGCAAATTACACATTGCCCACCATTAAACCCTGCTTCATTGATTCCAACTAGTGACAAGGGTGAACCACATGACTGTGAGCTTGTAGTTAACACTGTTCTTTCTACCAGGTTAGATTTGCAAGATGTTCCTTTGCATAATCCTGATTTGGTTCTTTTCATGGATGTATCCTACATACAAAATAATTCTGGTAAATTCCAGTCTACACGGTCAGTCTGTTCACAATCTGAGGCCTTACAAACTGGACAATCACCACCTGGCACCTCCGCACAAGCTGTGGAATTAGTGGCACTTTCGCATGTATGTAAAATGGCCAAAGACAGATCTGTTACTATCTATACTGATTCACATTATGCCCATGGTGTTTTTCATGATTTTGGTATCTTATGGAAGGAAAGGGGGTTTTTGACATCCTCTGGGGCACCTATTAAAAATTACCTGTACATTGATCACCTATTACAGGATTTCTTACTACCTTCTGGAAATTGCTGTTGTTAAGTGTGCAGCTCACCAGTCCAATGACTCCCTAGTAGCTAAGGGAAATAATTTGGCTGACTGGGCTGCCAAACAGGCTGCTTTTTCACACACTGTTTAGGGACAATTTCTGCAGCCTATTTTACAAACGGTTACCTTTGACACTACTGTTTTAAAAACTTTACAAAATGAAGCATCGGAATCAGAAAGAAAAGCGTGGCTGGCT
Organism: Protopterus annectens; assembly: GCF_019279795.1. Classification (NCBI taxonomy): domain Eukaryota; kingdom Metazoa; phylum Chordata; order Ceratodontiformes; family Protopteridae; genus Protopterus; species Protopterus annectens. Next base: position 1,076,380,116 of record NC_056731.1, read on the forward strand.
CAAAAGCTGTTTCAAATGCTCTGATTCAATTTGGCAGCATCCTGATGGCAGATTAATTTGCCCTATATCTAAGTTAAATGTTCTTATAAAAGCATATCACTTGCCAGCTTGTCACTTGTAGGGGTACAAGCATTAATCAATCAAATCCAAAGGGATTGGTTCACCCCAGGACTTTCTGCTTATGTGCAACATTTTTTGAGCACATGCTCCATTTGTTTACAGCATAATATTTCGAAAGCCACTATGGATCCTGCTCAACTAGTGCCAAAAGCAATGGGACCATTTTGTGTCTTACAGTGGGACTTTATCGAACTCCCACCTTGTACTAATTTTAAATATGTTTTGACTGTTGTTGATATTTTTTCGGGGTGGTTAGAAGCCTACCTATGTGCTAAAAATGATGCTATTTCAGTTGCAAAAAAATTGTGTTATGAATTAATACCTCATTTTGGTGTTCCCTGTCAAATATACCCTGACCATGAAATGCATTTTACTGCTCAGTTAGTTGAATCATTGTGTACAATGTTAGGCATCACTTTGAAATGTCATTGCCTGTATAGGCCTCAGGCATCAGGTATTATTGAACAAATGAATCAGACCTTGAAAACTAGACTTGCTAAAGTCACTTCAGAAACAGGCCAAGCTTGGGTGAAGGCCTTACCACTAGCCTTACTTTCTATGCGAGCACAACCACATCCTACAAAGGGTCTTTCTCCTCAAGAAATTCTCATGGGTCACCCTCTGCATATGCCCATGACACCACCACCACCACCATTTTCTGAATATGATGCATTTGATAATGATATTCTTTTGTACTGCAAATCTCTTGTTTCCTTTTTACAGTTTCACCATCGACAAGTAGCAGCTGCTCAGCATCTTCCAGATCCTTTCCTGTCATCTGCCCTACAACCAGGCGATTGAGTATACGTTAAGTCTTTTTCTAAAAAAACAGTGCTCCACCCGCGCTGGAAGGGGCCCTTCCTGGTTCTTCTGACAACGACATCTGCTATGCGACTACAAGGATCTCCTACTTGGATCCACATTTCTCACATCAAAAAAGTTGTGCCGTCCGAAGACCAACAGCCTTTACCTTTTTCAACTCCAGATTCTCCTGCCATTGCTACTCATACTCGAAGTAGAACTGTTCCAGTACCTGATGATGCCTAACATGTACCCCTTTGGGGTAATTTCTCAAGTTTACCCATGAAATTAATCAAGAAGTAATGCACTATCTTGATGTACAAATATTTAAAGATAAGGTTGCAAAAAGTTACAAGTCCACCATCTATCGAAAAGAAAACTTCTCCATTGCATATCTCCATTTTGAGAGTGACCACCCAATGCAATTAAAAAAGAATGTTGTGAAGGGACAGATGATTTGGATTTCTATAATGACGACAGAGTATGAAACTTTTTTGAAGGAATTAGATATGTTAGAAAATATGTTTTATGAAAGAGGGTATCCACATGCATTAATTGATAATATTAAACAGTTTGTGGTAGAAAGAAGAGGTACCAAATATACCCCGTTGCTTGGATTGAACAATGACCTCGAGGAAAATGGTAATAATACAGAAATGAATTGTGATAAAAATACTGCTAATACAATGACTATTCCATATATGACATTAACCTATTTTAAAAATATAGGGTGGCTTAAAAAATGTATTAATGACACATGGAGCATGTTTCAATCAATACCTACAAGAGTGACAGTATTTCAAAATAAATTAACTTATAGTTATAGGAGAAATGACAATCTAAAAAATATTCTAGAAAAGGGAAAAGAAAGTCAGTTTGACAAAAAGGATAGTAATACAAGTAACAAAAGGGGTACGTTTAGATGTGGTAGATGTCCCCAGTGTCCTTTCATTGCAGGAGAGAAGTGTTTGAAACTTCCTAGTTTAAGAACAATTTTAAAAGCTAAGTCACACAGTAGTTGTTATACTAAGGGAGTGGTATATGTAGCTTACTGTAAATATTGTTGGTGTTATTATATTGGAAAAACGGAAAGGTGTTTAAGGAGGCGGATATGTGAACACATAAGGGATATAAATCGTAAAAATGAGAATAATGCACTTTATATTCATTCTCTTGTATGTACAAATGCTAATTTCAAGTTCTGGGTTTTGGAATTAGTGGAACCCCTAGATAGGGGTGGTGATTGGGAAACCAGACTTGCATACAGAGAGATGGTATGGCAACTAAAACTAGATGCATGCAGTAGTAAGGGACTTAATGACAACATATCTATAGTACCAGCCTTAAAATTGCTGGCACTTGTCCTTAAAAAAGCGTATAAAGGGGTATAATGCACAACAAGGGTCACATTCCATAATTTTTATACCCTTCAAAATCTTGTCCATACATTTCCTGGTCCCAATATATACATATATATATATTTTTAACAATGAGTAATATTTATGTATTTTACGAAATTTTTATAGAATTATAACATCTTTTATTAATATATCAATTTATTAATTTACTAAATTATTAATATACATGGGTGAGTATATATCATATATTGTATTATATATATGTATATATATATATATATATATATATATATATATATATATATATATGTATACACACATATATATATATATATATATATATATATGTATACACATATATATATATATATATATATATATATATATATATTACAATTTTAATATATATGTATCAATTTTAGCATCATTTATAGAGTCACAACATATTACTACATACTTATTGATTTATTTATTTAGGTTATTTGATAAGTCCAGTAGTAATAGACATTTACAGTGTAGGTATCTAGGTAGCGGAGTGGATGTTTCATGAATTTTAAAGGTCTGTACATCTCTTTAAGAAACTAAATGTTTTAATAATTGTTTAATTGTATTAATTGCATTAATTATGTTAACCAGTACATTGTGAGTGCATATAAAAGTGGTGTATACATGTTTTATGTTGATTCTGGAGGTCTCCGGTGAGGAGACGAAAGCGCTTAATAGCATATTGTGTTTTGGTCATGTAATAAATCAACAAATTATTTTTATTTTTACTTTGCTTCAAGTATTTCATGTGTCTATTAGAATTACTGGAATTATTGGTGGTTTTATACACACTGTGGACTGCCTTTATTGATTCGAGCAGCTGGAGTACGTTCAAATCCACAGATTATTGTACTTAACCACATCTTTGTTATTTTAAGTACAGGTGTGTGTACTAGGCCAATTTTTTCTTACTAAGAATGTGTATATGAATGTGAGTGCTGGAAGTGGGTAGAGTCCATCAGGATATGTTCAGTGCTAGATATACAAACATTCTGTATATGTAAGACTGGAGTACGTTTCTGTTTAGTTTTTTTATATCTAGGATTGAAATAAAGTCCATGAAACTGTATGTCTGAATTTAATTACAGAAAAGGAACAGTGAACCATTGTCTTATTTAGATCGATGGCAGAAAGTGAAAGAAACAATGTTTTGAAAGATGCAGATATATTTCTCTTTCTGCATTATCTTAACTTTTAGTATACGCTTTATTTTTACACTTAACTAAGTGTGTCATTAAAATATACATAATCCTAAAATAAAATGCACGGTTATGCTAGAAAAGCTAACTCTACGGATCAGCAGACCTGATTTTTTTTGTCAATGTGACTCATTACGGAGTCATTATCTTTATTTTTACAAGTTTGCATTTTAGCACCTTCCTAAATAACTAGATTTTATACACACCAAACATCATTTGCTTAGTTTTCCCCAGATAAAGTGTTATATATTATTTCATGACTGTTAGCATTTAAGCCAAAAAGTGGTACAGTGGTTCTAGTGCTGCTCATTAAAACAATTTATGCTTTCTTTTTATGCTATTACAAAACTGACAACAAATGTACGTTGGCCTTTTTAGAATGAACTGTCTCGTTAATGCAGTTTGCTTGATGCTGTTTTGGGTACCAGGTGTATTAAGTATGAATTAAAGAGATTTAGGATGTATAGAAGATGCCAAAACATACTAATGAAAGCTGGCAAACATTAACTATAAGAATAATGTGTTTACATTCTGCAGTTTTAAAGAAAAGTAACTCCTTTGAATATATGTGGCTATAATTGCACATTGTTTTCTAAGTATGCATTCTTTTCTAAATATACATCCTACAGAACATTAGACATCGGATATCACATAGACTGAAAAGACTAAATAAAAAAAAATCTTACTTCTCAGTGCACTTATGTATGCATGCATGCAGTAATAACATTTCTCATTAGACACTTTTATATAGGTTTCCCTTTCAGAGCCAGCCCTTAATTGATTATGAATCACACCATTTGAAAGATGCAGACCCATGCATTCCAGAGTAACTTTCTGCTATTCCTGCTGTATAAGCACAAGGCAGTGAACTTCTGTTTTCAGCTCGTATACCTTTTCGGAAATTAGCTGTCATCCACCAGTTTTGAATAAATCAATTTCTAATTTATGTTTCACCTTACAAACCTGCAGTTGTGTCTATACTGCTGTACCATTCTTTACATGTTCTCATTCATAGTTCCGACTGGTATAAAAATTAGGTACAGAAATGATGTAATAGGTATTGCTTTGTTAATATTTTCAAATGACCTGAATTGTAGTAAATAAACAACTAAAATACATTTATAACTTTTAAAACTTCACTAGCTGAAAGTGCAGATTTTTTAATAGGGCTGTATTAAATGCAATGGTCAGTTATTTACACACAATTTTGTTGCAGTCTTTCTTTGTGGTTCTTATGCATTACCAGAGTAGTTTAATCAAGTTAACCACATTACCACAACCCATTTTTTAAAGAATTTCATGTCCCCATTACTTGCTATTTTTGAAGCTATTGGTCTAAAAAAGGCTTGAGAAATTATAATGCAATTTTCAAGGAATTATCCTGGAATACCTTTTTATAAAATATAACAGAAAGTCCCACAATCTAAAAGGCAGAGAATAGAACAGCTGCACCTGCAATTTTAATGTAGATATTTTCATTTTACTTGTAATATTTACAGATAATGGAATCTCTAGTCATTTAATAATTTACTCATGTTTTTGCATTTATTTATTTATTTGTTTATTTATGTGGTTGCTTGTTTGATAGCAAGTTAAGTCAACTGGTACTACCCTTATCCCACTCAGACATGATTCAGATCACAAAGACAATGACAGATAAAACAGTTCTATCAAATCACACCAGCAATGATTTCCTGTGGAAAAGAATGATCAGGGTTCATAGGTTCATAGGTTCATACTAGGCTATCTGCCCTAGGGCATTTATAAGCCTAGCCAGAATGTGTTTGGCTTTCGCCACCCATTTTAAATTAATTTTGCTATGCCCTTTTTCAAGGTTAGTATACTGAGCCTCTGTCTAACAGTGACACAGAAGTGATACTCCTCTGCATTTTTTCTTCAGGCTATTGACAGTCAAGGAATTTCACCTTCAGCACTAGTAATGGGGCTAGACATAATGTCTAGAGAGGGAATTTACTGCAGCCAGTCAGCTAAGCTGTTTTAGTATGTGATAGGAAAACAAAGAACTCTGAGAAGATCCTGTGCATGCTCATAGAAACATGAAAATGTGACACAGACAGTGACTGGAACTGAGGATTGAACCTTGGAGATGTGAGGTGGACACTTTACCCTTAAGCCACTCTGCATACCCATTTTATATTTAGCTATGTGTTGTTTTTACATACTACACTAAAAAAAGATATATTAATGTTTTGATAGCTTTTATAATTGTCATCCTGAATTAAGCCATTAGTTATACTTTTCTTCTGAAACTGATGTTTTAGATTTCTGCATTTTGCGAAATTCAGGTGGACTTTATTAATGGATTTGACTCTACAGAAAGTTTGTCATACCTCTGTAATAATTTTTGCTTTCTTTAAAACATTGCAAGAGACAACAGTTAAATTAACTCACTACAAACATTAAAAAGCATAAGTGCGGATGCACTTTTGCCTTCTTAAAATTGTATTTTTGCTATAGCATTTAAGATGACATAATATTACTTTTTTAAAAATATTATTTTTATTTCTGATGTTAACAACAAAACATAATATGATATAGATGAGTGGTAGGTATGTTTGCAGCTTTAATCTCTGCTAGATGATGATAGCAGAAACTAGTTCTCACTTCCCTCTGTAAATGTTATAGGATAATGACAGTGGAAAGAAGGAATGGACAACTGGGTGATGGGATTTGATGGCTATGTGAGGATGGTAGCAAAAATACAAAAATTATCATTTTAATGAAAATAAATATGATATAATTGTAATGTAATGATAACTCATATCTTTCATATTCTGAATATGTACTGTATTTTCTATCTTAAATAAATATACATTGACTATATGGAGTTTTGCTCTCACCTTGTAAGGCCTGCACAGGCCATCATTTGAAGCAAACATACGTGATTCCTTATTCTGAATACTTTCTGAAATCATTTAATACATTTTCTTAAAAATGTAGTCAAACATTTAAATATGCATTGACTAGATATTAATAAACACAAAAACAGCTGTATAGATACTTAGAATATATTCATAAATACAGTATGTTTTTGTGTAACTATATTCTGTGCAATATGTTTAGTATGCCATCTGTCATAACAGGATTCGTAGTCACAGATCTTGTAAATGACAACTGACATACAGAAGACTGCCTTAGTCTTCAAATAGCATACAGGCATCTGTACAGCATTACATGCAGCATTACTATACATGGGAAAGATTGCTATCTGGCATGCAAGCAATTCATAGTGCAGTACAGAACAGCTGCTTAATAAGAGGTAACAGATCATGCCTTATATCACAGCTATTCCTTGCTATGCTGTGGCCTGTTACTATACCATAAGCAATCCATGAAACCGTTTCAGCTAATAAACATGACAACAAAACTTCATTGTAGTAATAAAGTAGTGAAAGGATCTAGTTTTCTGTAAACTTCACTTGTCAAGATCTGAGCAGTGTCACCATTTGGGGGAAAGACCAGGTTCTGTTATGTTGGTAGGTTTGCCTGAAACACTGGGAGCTCCACTGTTAGTAGAGTTTTTCCATCAGACAAAGGGGCACTTTTTTGTTAGAGAGAGGCTTGGTCTGATCGCAAGTACTATTCCAGCTGCAGATATGTGTTTTTAATATGTCTGGCTAGCAGTTAGTGCAAAGGAATAAGACTTTGAGCTGTTAATAAGCTGTTTTCTATGACTGAAGGTTTGATTCCATCAGCCCCATATGTGTACTGTGTGACTATCAGGAAGAGAAGTAACCAGAGAATGCCCCCTGTCTGAGACTGAAAACTATTTATGTGGTTCATTGTTCTACCTTGATTACCAAATAAAATGAATAAATAAAGTACTGTAAATTAACCCTTTTACTCCAGCCTGCAGTTTGTATAGGATTTGTAAACTTTGTACGATCCTTGGGTTGGACAGATGTACCTAGCCCTTCTTGTACCCTCCAATATTAAGATGATGACAAAAAAATAAAAAGCTCCATTCTCTGCTTTAAATTGTTGCAAGCTGCTTGATACATAGAGAAAATGGCAAAGCTCACTATGGTGGCCAAGTGGTTAGTTTCCCGGAGTTAAATTACGGTGATCCAGTTGTACATCAAACTAAATTTTCGGTAATTCAGGAAACAAACGAAGGCTCAAGGACACAAAGTCTCCAAGGCGAAAAAAAGTAAAAACAGGTTTATTACTTTGCAACTAAATAGTAAGATATAAAAATAAATGGTTAAGTGCTTTTCATCTTAATTTAGAAGAATTCTTCAGACCTCTTCTAAATTAAGACAAAAGCACTTAACAGTTTATTTAAAAAAAAAAAAAGTTTTGTGTTTCTTATGTTTCGGGTTTTCTTTTGGTATATGTACTGGAGTGAGTGGTTGGTGGTCAATCGCATGTTGTGTACATTCAGGTAAAGGATGCAGCCTGTTTTCAAATCTATGTTTTACAGTTAATATATGGAAGAATGATGTTGTGAAACTGTATGCTAGGTGTCTTTGTTGTGCAATGAGTGAAAAGTATGAAATGTGGGTGCAGACTCTAATACGTAAGAAGAAAGAGTTGCTGAAAGACACAGTTGTTTGTGTGGTCATGTGACCCACACAATCCTAACCCCAAAATAAATTTGATTACAAAATTATTCACATAGTTGTTTTGGGTGGTGAGTGACTACCCCACCCCCCCTATGGAGAGTGTGGAATTTTCCCTCAGCATTAGAACTGTATGTAGTTGGTGCTTTTGTGTTTTCATTGTGAAGAATGGTGTATGGGACAAGTTTTTTTTTGTAACCCTGTATGCATGTCTTGTATGGACTATATTCCAAAATACATGCTCAGGTTCGAATTTACTTACAACAGTGTTAAGCCAAGCTTGCAAGTAGATTTACACTGGAATAGTCACTTGCCCCAAGAGCAAGACTTTTGGAATCTGGCCCAAATGTGCTTTTATGTTAATTAACAAGATGGTCAGTGACTGTGCTCTGTCTACGTGACAACTGATTGGGGAACAGGAAATTCATCCCTGGTTTGGCACATGAGTCTCCAATGGACACAGGCAGCCTGTAAATGGTTCAGCTCCCAAACCCCTTGTGCATACCTATCAAGGGTACCAGAACTTGTCAGAGATTTGGGATTCATGGCTAGGTTTAAAAAAGGCCCTTGTGGTCATTAGCCTAGCAAACACCTCGGAATCTATGAAGTGTCAACATATACACTTCTAGTTACAATAAATAATTATTTTCTAAGCTACTAGACTTAGCACTGAGAAATGATAAGGTGGTGAAAGACTTACATTTCCCATGACACAGATTATAGAGTAATAGAAGGATATTTTAAAGTGACTAGTCTGATGTCACAACTGAAGCACTAAAACCTTATTTAAGCCCTGTAGGGAAATATTAAACATCAGATATTGTTGTACTGAATAGTTGTTTGCTTTGGCATTTTATTATGCTATGAGCAAGGTTAGCATACTAAAGAAGGATACAGGCCTCTGTGTTATATATTTTAGTGACAAAGCTGATAACAAAATGCAATTGTATTCCAAAGGCCCTATGTTCAATTCCCAGCCTAATTGTTATATTGTTTTTTCGCTACACTTTGGTTGATAGAACTGATGGTTGACGGGTGTACAGTACTGAGAATCCTCGAGGTTGGAGAATATACCCCCTTCCCAGGGATTGTGTGATTTCTGAGTTAATGCATATAACTAAAAGGCATATCAGGGTCAGAGCACCTCACATGAGAGATGCTTCTGTGTAAAAAAAAAATATCCCATGATTCAATAAATTATGTGTAGCCTCTGACCAATGCCTAAATGAAGTTTATATTTGTGTGCGGTGGTGTGTTGTAAGTGGCAACATGCACCACCTCACAATGCATATTAATGCTGCGTACCATGTCTAAGAGATGTTTTGTGACTGGCAACAGTATTGAAGGCCAGGAAACCATGCAAGCGAATATGAATAGCAATTATGTGTAAAGCAGAGCACCTACAGTCTGCGCATCTCTGTGGAATGGCACAATGGTCACTAGCGCTTCACAGATAGTAGTCAATTGGTTAGTAGAACACATCTGCACAAAGGCCAACATAATACAAGGACAATTAACTAGAAATCGATGGCACAGTGGTGCAGCAATAGCATTGTCACCTCACAGAAAGAGGTTCTCTGGTTTGATTCTCGGTTGGAGTGCCTTCTGTGCAGAGTCCTCATTAACTCCTTGCATTCGTGTGGGTTTTCTCGGGGTACTCCGGTTTCCTCCCACATTACAAAGACTTGCATCTGGAGTGTTTCTCCCTGGGCCTCTGCTGAAAATTGGCTTCATTCCAAGTCGGACTTTCCCGGTAAACAAATGTTAAAAAAAAAAAAAAGAAAAAGAAATAGGGACATATTTGACATAGATGTCATATAGAAATGTGGTAGAATGAAACACAAGCATATGTTTCAATCTCTTAGAGTAAGAAATCTGGACAAAGCCATACATAATGGAGGGAACAAAGAAGACACAATAGGGACAGATTCTCATATTGCTCTTCCAAACTTAGAAAGGGGATACAATAATAGGTTGTACAGTAGCATGAATTTTCTTAAGAGCATAAAGTTTAAAACTCAAACATCTGTCATCAGTTTCTGAATTCGATCAACAGTGACACACCAGTGAATTACCAGAAAACCAAAAAATTATGAGGAAAAGATCAAAAATGTGAGACAAAAACTGGACATTCTGCACGAATCAGGGCAGTTGAGTGGTATGAACTCAAATGTATGTAATATCAACTCATATCAGTCTTGAGATCATCCCAGTGATGTGGCAGAAAGACACAAATTTGATAAGGAGTGCATCTGGATATTTTGGCAATACCTGGACAGTTGGAGCTATGAATGCGAAGTATATGGTCCAAGCACAGTACAGGACAGTGTATCTACGGCATAGAATATTGTGATATCCCATTCCTGGCATTCTGTTCCGAGCTGAATAAATGATCTGTAATGGGACATGGAATGCCATGTAATATAAACAGTCAGAGGAAGTGTGTTTATTGAATAGGGACAGACAGATAAACTGTAGGAATGAATGCTGGGAAAGAGGACAGGTGAAACTAGCTAATATACAGCAGAGGAGGACATGTCAGTGGAAGATGGTTGCAGTAGCAACACCAATCACATATCTAGATGGGATAGTACGGTCTGAAAATGTGCATTATGTGACTGCCACACAAGGTGACATAACAATGGGAAAGATGTCTGTGTGAGATAAGCATCCTTACATGAATAATGTTTAGGATATCTATCAGGGATCAGACACACGATTAGGGTAGGGTGCATATAGTGAAGCTGTGCAAACTGATATGCCTGAATATGAAAATACTCTCAGCAGAGGTCTCCAGCTATGCGGGCACAGGTAGAGGCTCATGGAAAACATTACAAGAACCAACCACAATCATGGACAATATCAGAATAATACCAACAGTAATCCCATGCCTCAGACATAACATATGTGATGTAGAGTGATAAGAGAAGTGTCTGTACACATGCACTTGAGCACTCTATGGGGGTAACCATGCACACTGTCCTAGCAGGGACACTGCTATACTGTATAAGACAGTTTGGGCAATACAGGCTAGTTGACTTGTGTGCATGGTATATATATATATATATATATATATATATATATATATATATATATATATATATATATATATATATAAATGATATACATGCCATTAATGTTGTCAAAGAATGTATGCAGTGTGTGTATAAGCAGAACAGGTAGCACACATGCATCTGGTATAAAAACTTTATTGGTGTTCCGCACCATCAGACAGTCACTTATATTCAACAGAAAGAATACCTAGGTATGTCCAATAAGCTATGTGACAGCTCATTGTTGCAAAGATGGTACACTTCATTTATACATCACTGGAAGATGTGTAGTGAGGTACATGAAGAAGGGTGCATTGTACACAGTTATTGGTGTGATGCAGGGTGAGAACGATTAAAGTATTACGGCCTTGATGTGGATGCCCTTCACATACCCAGCACTGTGCTACAATCAAGGGAGTAGTTAGCACTGTGACTACATGCTGGTGGATATACCACTTACCATCTACCCCAGGACCTAGGTCACATGCCTATTTGTATGATTATTGGGTGTGATGTCTACATTATACTTGGTGGTGTGTTTGTTTCCTGATTTAACAAATCCCCCCTCCATGTTTTTTATCAATGCAGGTGTTGTCATGGTTGTGGCAGCAGTTTTTTGGTATGTGTTGATACTGTCTGTATTATACTAATATCACAGTTGAAGTCAATGATTTCCCATAATCTGTAGTCCTTCAGACAGCTGTTTGAACACAGGATGTGTATATCATCTGTGATGTCCATCACTTATACTTTTGTGTGAAAATGTGTGACGTGACCTATATCTCAGATCCAGTGATCAGATCCGTACATCATGGCTGTCTGCTAGGCCCATTCCTGCCCATTATTATTATGTACTGTAGTGTTATAATAAACTTACTGTTGCCACTAAGGGAGCAACCAAACAGAAGAATGGTGGGAAGCTGTTAAACACTTTAGTAGGACTACAGAAAGAAAGTCTAAATGAAGTGTTTATCAACTTCTCATTGCTTATTGACTATTCACCATATTCAGCTATTCAACATATTCAACATAGTGAAATGCCACATATGTGATACACTGGCCTACACATTTGGTGATATAGCTATTTATGGAGACATATGACAGCACTGATTGAATGCCTCAGTGTGAACTTGTGTCAAGTGCCTTGACTTGGTCAAGATCCACAAGATGACACTGCTGCCATCATGCATCCCCTTGATGACTTCTTTGAGGACATCTATCAGATGTAACAGACACAATGTAGCATTAACAACTCACACAGGTCTGTTAGACACTGCAGGAATATTACTAGTGTACATGTAGAAAAAGTCCATGATGACATGTTGGTCTACCTCACAGTCGAGGAGAGTCAGGATGTCTCTATACATGCATGCATCAGGTGCTGTCCCCCCAACTCAGATTGAAGCATGTTGATGTACACCATTGTATGAGAATATAGCCCATGTATAGGGTGTGTTGAAGTATGTATTGAATCATATCAGGCAGGTGTATGTGCTGAGTCATGCCATAGGTGATCAGTGATGCTTTCAGAGCCCATTGATTCTATGTTATAGGGCTGGATGAAGATAATACAGTACATACTGCCTATTGTGATCTGGCCTAGGGTTTTGACAGAATCTCCCATGCAGGCATCGAGAAAACCTCCCAGCTGGGGATTAACCCTTACATCAGTAGATGGGTAACCAGCTGGCTCACCAAAAGAACACATACCATGAAAGTTGGTGAATCAATCTGTACCAATAGAGCTCTCACCACTGGCCGACTCAAAGGATCTCTGCTTGGCATTTTACTGTTTGCACTTACTCTCTTCTTTCTTGACAGTTCAGGCTAAACTTTATGACTGATTCTTGCATACTGGGTGCAATCATTGAGTCCAACAATTATGATAACATAATACAGGAGGAGCTAACACAGACAAATGAATGGTGACAAAGTTACACGATCTACAAATAAATGCAAAATTATGTCTAGTGACATAGGTGTCACTCCAGAGGTGACTTTGCAATCACCCAACCAGTACTCAAGGTTGAACCTGAACAGAGTCATTGAGGAGCACTGCTTCACATCCAGTGGGAGCCTATGACAGAGGAGTGTGAATCACTGGCTGGTATATCTGTCTCCCTAGCATATTCTGTTTATTTCACAGGTGAGTTTGAGAACCCTGAGGCAAGTTATTCTTGTCCCATTTAATTTGCAGATATCCAACAATTGCAGTAGGGCAAGGTCTGAGACTGCTCTGTAGGCCAGGTATAGGTAACATCTCAGCAGCCTGCATGGTACTGAGTACAGTGACAGGTCTTTCAGTCTTTCCATGTATGTCATGTTTGGAAGCCCTGGATTTTCCCAGGGACAAACCTATGTTTTCTCCAATTGTTGCAGGTGTCTGGTGAGGTATAGACAGGAGGGAGCATTGTACTCAATTTGTGGCCTGATAAGGATAGAGTACAGCAGTGTTATGACCACCCTGATCTTGGATATTATGTCCAGATGTATGAGGTGCACAATGCAGAATGTGTGTGTCACCATTATGGACACATGGTTATAAAAGTTTAGATTACTCTCAACATGTGTTCCTAAGTCTCACAACACTGTGTTTGAGCTTAGAGGGGTGCTATGTATATTATAAGTATAAGGGTACTTCATTGCCAAAGAGGACAATGAGGCATTGTATGCTTTAAGGTTCAGTCCATGAGTCTGGCACCAATCATTTGTGTTTATCAGCCCCTTCTGTCATATGTTAGCATCATTGGGGGACTCTGTAGGAGTGCATCTAATTAACAGTTGTCTGCAATCTTGATAGACCACGGGCCATCTACCATTGCCTGCTCTTCAGGAAAGTAGTTTGCAAACAGTTGAGGGCCCAGCAGATATCTTTGTGGCATTCTAATGGTAACTGGCTAATGGTGGAGGTGCAGTCTCATCTTTCAGTGTGTTTTGGTCTGTCGCTGAGCCAGTTGGCTATCCATCTACTACTGTATGGCTTACTTCCTACATGGGAGATCTTCACTATGAAACATGAATGGGAAATAGTGTCAAAGGCCTTGGATAATTCCACATAGGGGGTATGTCCTGTTATCCCTCATCCAGGTATTTAGGGTATACCAAAGAAATATGGGGTATGGCCTGTTATCCCTCACCCAGGTCTTTGGGTCAGTATCAAAGAAGTCAACAAGGCTCAATAAGCAAAAATGTGTTGGGTCAAGTGTGTCGAAGGCCAGTTTGTCCCTGTGCATAAGGTCCATGATGATTCCTTCCCTAGTCTTGCAGATAAGGGTGTTTATGTGTATGATTCAATAGTTGTAGCTATGCATGTTACCAGCTTGGTATGCATTGAGTATCACATAACATTTGATATTACATTTTGTAGTGTAGGTGATATATGTGTGGAAAAAGTACTAAGACACTGGGTTTGCAGTGCTTGGAGGGCATGGAAACTCATGGATGTAATGTAAATATGTGAAATATTGTTAGACAGGGTGCAAGTTTGTAATGTTTCCACCTGTAATTTCATGTCATAGACAGGAAATGGATGGTAAACAGCAATAATACAGAATAATATCTACATTTCCATAGCTCATCGAACAGTAGGTTTGTGAAATGGCTGGCAAAGTGTATACACATGTGAGATACACATTTGTACGTTGCTAAGCAGTACACAAATGCAAGCCACATTGCTAAATTCTGACAGTTAGTATTGAGTCTATGAAATACACCTGTTCCTTAACTGACTCCGTAGCAGCATGTGCTAATGCATTGATGCATTACTTTTTGTGGCCAGATGGTACTGGGTTAGAATCCAGATGTTTCTAAGATTTTTAAACACATTAAATTACACAGTGATAATGCAATAACATGAACTCTTTATAATACATGTGTTGTGTGTTGGCATAGCACAGCAGTGTTAAGAAGTACTGCATGGAGGTAACTGCAGTTATTTGCAAAGCTCACCTTTACTGTGCATTGGTGCATGAAGCACACCTCCACAAAAACATGAAGCCTAAAAAGTGAAGGGTTGCATTGCTTTTCCAGCAACTTACGTGTTTAGTGTGTGATTTTATTTTTTTATCAGATTAAAGTGGTGAAATGGGGTAGCTAGGAAAGTGGTGAAATGGAGAACAAGCATGGTAAAGAATAAAGGGAAAGCAGGACAGGAATGGTCAAGAGGGAGGTAGGAAACTGTAGCTAACCATTTCTTTACTAGTGTAAACTGAACATATGTACAAAATATGAACTGAATTTGGGATGTCACTTCCAGAGAGAGAGGGGTGACCACAACGCAGTCATGCTGTATAGCTAAATGGATCAAATCAAATGTGTCAAGAAGACACGTGTAAAAAGGAGAGATATGCATGGGATATTTTATTATTTTTTTTTTTGTGGGACAGGTACCCATTTAATTTTTATTTCAGAGAGAGAGAGGGAGAGGAATGTTGGGGAAAGGAGGTATGTCTAGGTCAGGTATGTTGGGTAGCCAAGGAAGCAATTTCAGACAGACAAAACAAACAAGACAAGAGACAGGAATGGCGATGGACATAAAAGATTGGGGGATACCATGATTTGGGTAAGGGTGAGAACATCCCGAGCCCACTGCTGTCAAGCTGGGAGACAGAGGGAATCTAGGCCTTATCCACTGGACTGTCATCACTGTCACCTCACTCAGCTGATGGCTAGAGTGCTTGGCATTTTCTCCTCCTCCACCTGCAACTCATTGCAGGTGATGAAATCTCCACTTCCACCACTGCTCCTGGAGGGTACCTCTTGGCCAGCCTGCAAGGCAGGACTACCTCGGAGTGCAGGTGTGTAGGGGCAGCATAGGCAGTGCTGACAGGTTTGCTCTCAGACATGCCGGGAATTGGTGCTACAGCCAGTGGAGCAGAAGCAGGCAGATCCAATGGACGTGGCCTACCTCACTGCGCTGAGTAGCATTAGTGATCTGGCAGACATGAATGACATAGACACATTTTGACAACACATAATAACAAAAAAATAAAAAAAATAAATAAAATTAACATAGAATAAAATAAAATAAAAATACAAAATTTTTAAAATAAAATAAAAATAAAGAAAATAAAAAAGAGATAAGGGTTAGGGTGAGAGAAAACAAGAATATTAGTAACTTCATATGTGGCATGCAATGCATTAATACAATTATACAACTCTATTTTATCTTAACTTTCACATTTGAGTCTACCACCTCCTAACATATACACAGTATACTACAGAATTAAGCAAGTAATCCTTGAAATGTGTACATATTGCACATATGTATGTTCCAATTATACAAATAACAGTTTACAGCAGGTCATTTGTACTACTGGTATAGAGATTACAATTTAATGTAAATACCATTGAGGACATAACAGTATTATATAGTTGTGAAGTGTGGTATTTGAAACTACAGCCTCTGACTAAAGTCTAGTATCGGACTCTTGCAATTGGTTTGTGCTGTAGACTAATGCATGCATACTTGCTTTTAAAGGAGGGATATCCATGCTCAATTTGATATAACTCTAAAAAATACCAAAAAGCTATCTTTAACTTTTAATGTTACAATATAACACTATTTTCCTGTTCTGCTGCATACATAACACTTGCTTCCCCCAGTCTCACCAATCTAGCCCTGTGGACTTGGATATTGCACTGCTGATCACTGACACCTGGGGCAAAAACAGAAGAGAACAGAAGACCGTAATGCATACCAGTGTTGTCTATGTTCAGCTTTCTAAGTCTTGAGTTGATACTTACACAGATGTGGGATGTCCTCAGTCCTAAATTCCTCAATCCAGTGGTTGAGTGTATCTGTCTTCCTTCTCTGTAGGTCATTGAAATGATTCCTACATTGCTCTGCAGTGGCACTGGATACAGCCTAGGTTCAACAATCCCAGGCTTCAGACTTGAACTGGGAGCCAGAATAGTCTCTCTGCAGAAACCTGTGGCTGTAGTGCTTTACTAGGAGTCCAGAGAATACCCTGGACTCCTGGACACCCAACCTCTGTGCCCTAAACTTGGCACCTTCCCCACTACTGCCTGCCAAGTCCATCTACCAGTGGATCTAGAGCAATGGAGACTGATGCTTTCTCACTAATTCCAGGTATCATGTTTACTGGAGTTTGCACAACCATGCTACATGTTTGAGCAATGGTGCACAGAGAGCAGCAGTGCCAAGCAGTGAGCAATGAGAGCATTGCGTTTACAGTATGGGATTCAAACCTGGGCATAAGGGACAAAGCATTTACTTCCATAGTGTTGATTTTCCATCTTTGCCACAGAAGAAGTGCTGCTCACATGTACTGAGGCATCATACATAAGTGCAGGTGACAGTATGATCTGTTACACATATATGTGTGTGACCTGACAAGGTTATTGAAAATAGAGGCAGTTGTGTATGTGTCTTAGGTAAATGTGAAGGCCATATAAGTCCAAATAGCAGAATTATACTTACAGAAATATAGTACATAGTATACCCCCAGTCATACATCTGATAATAAAGTTGATAATACATAAATGAATGAATAAATAAAAAACACAATAATAGTGTGTCATCCCTTATATATATATATATATATATATATATATATATATATATATATATATATATATATATATATATATATATATATATATATATATATATATACACACATATATATATATATATATATATATATATATACATATATATATATATATATATATATATATATATATATATATATATATATATATATATATATATATATATATATATATATTATAACTGAAAGTGAATATAATGAGAAATGGAACAATAAAAGTGTATAGAACATTCTGTATTAGAACCCAGTACTGTGTGTATAACAGTCCTGCACTATATATATATATATACCATGGAAATATATATATATATCTTGTTACAGTTCATTGCTATAAACTGCAATGTCACAACAGTAAAAACTGCAATGTCACAACAGTAAAAATAAATAAATAAATAAATAAATAAAAAACCGTTGCACACCCTCTACTACAACCCAGCAAGGTCTCTGAGTTAATACTGCAAAACATTGGATAGCAGGTTTGCACGGTGCCCAGTGGAATTAACTGAATGTATCCAGTATCTGTTTTTGGCTGTTTGGGTCCAGTCTGCAGGTGTTTGATGGCATGCAGCTGCAGGAGAACTGCCATGCAATGCTGTGCAATATCACTTAGTGAGTTTGTGCACTGCTCAACAGAATTAATTAAATGTATCTGGTTTCTATTTTTGGATGTCAGGGTTCTGTCTGCTTCCTGCTGTGCTTCACACAAATGAGATAAGCATAGGCAAACCTGCCATTCATTTCCTGCATTGTAGTGGTTGTGCTAAGTGCCACATCTTGCAAACACTGCCCCCACCCAAAAAAAAAGAAAAAAAGAAATAAAAAAGCAAGAAAACAAGACAGGAAAGGAAAAAAAGGGAAAATTAGCTGAAATGAGGAAAACTCAATCTATGACATCCACAGAAATAAAAATAATAAACTGACCACACCAGTGATAAAACCGAGCAGTGTAACTTTATTGAAGTCCAAGCACCATGTCTCATAAGTGGAGAAAAACAACAGTCATCCCTCTGCACAAAGATGGGCCATCTACAGACCTTGAAAACTACATATCTCTAAGTCTTACTAGTCTTATATGCAAAGCCATGGAAAGAATTATCATGGGCATGATCAGTAATGACATAGGAAACCTACTAACACTGGATCCAACCCAATTTGGTTTCATCAAGGGCAAGTCTTGCCTACTCAACCTAGTGGACTTCTTTGAGAAAGTCACCAAAGCAATGGATGAGGGCAAAATTGACCTGACCAAGGCATTTGACACAATTCCTCACTTGGGCATTGTTGACAGACTTAAGAGGTTAGTTAAAAACCCTTATGCCACCCTGTGGATAGTCAGCTGGCTCATAGAGAAGATCCAGGAGGTTAGAATTGTGGAGTCTATCTCTACAAAGAGGCCAGTCACAAGTGGAGTCCCTCGGGGATCAGTCCTGGGACTGCTCCATTTTGGCAATAACTTCTCAGAAATCAAGACCAGTGCCACTGCCCTCTGGCTGATTAAATTTGCAGATGATTGCAAATTAGGAGCTGTCATTGAATAGCCTACTGACTCAAATGTTCTCCAGGAAGGGCTGACGCAAACAAACAACTGGTGCCAGAGCCATTAACTAAAACTAAATGCCAATAAATATATAATAGTATCCTTTGGTAACTCATTTACCCCTAGTAACTATCATATTGAGAACAGACCCCCTAAGAGCTGACACAGTAGTCAGGGACTTAGGGGCACATATAGACACCAATCTAACCTTTGACCACCATGTGTCTACAGTAGTGAGGATATGATTCTATATTGTTCAACTTATAAACACAAGTATGACATCCATATCCAAGGAAGTCATTGTTCCACTGTATTCAGCATCCATGAGACCTATTATTGAGTGCAATGCCCCCTTTATTACATACCTAACCAGGCATATCCAACAACTGGAATGTTCACAGAGGTTCCTCACTAAAAGAATACAGGGCATAAATAACATGTCTTTTGCAGACCGCTTCAAGGCCTTATCCCCATATTCTGTCTCCTGCAGGGTCTTGAGGGGAAATCTATGCCAGGCATACAAGGCATTGTCAGAAACCACGCTGATGGAGCTCCTGCATATCTGCAAAACAGACAGCACCAGAATTACCAGTTCAAAGACATAAACATTGCCTGTGACTAAATAGGACTGGCTGGACAGACCAATATATATCCCAGAGACTACCCCTACTCTGGAACAGGCTCCCTCATCCATGTGAAGCAGAGTTCCTCCCTAAACCAATTCAAGTGTATCTTGGACAATTTCATGGGGAACATGAAATTCATCCCTGGTTTGGCACCTATGTCTCTAATGGACACAGGTAGCCTGCAAATGGTTCATCTCCCAGATCTCTGCTTGTAAATGGTTCACCTCCCAATCCCCTGTTTATACTAATCAAGGATGCCATAGCTTGTCAGAGATTTGGGATGAAGGGCTAGGCTTAAAATGACTATTCTGGACATTAGCATAGTAAACACCGATGAACCTATAAATAGACACATTTTGGAGAAATATTTATGAAGATCCTGTGGAACATAACACAGATGCTGAATGGATAGAAGAAGTAAAAGAAACAGTAAGAATTTCAAATGTACTGGCAAACGTAATGCCCAGATGCAGTACCTAACTTTTAGCTTAAATTATTAGCATCTTTACATGAAGATATAGTCTTGAGTAAGAACTATTTATATGTGCATCTCAAACATACACCAACCTGGTTAACAACAGGATAAACAATATGCCTCCTTAAGAGTGAATCTATAGCCATCCTAAAACTATAGACTAATAACTTGCCTTCTGATGATGTATAAACTATATACTGGAATTGATCTAAGTTTGGCATGGCTAGCTTTCTAAACAGGATTTGACAACATCCCACATTCATGGATAAAGGAGTGCTTACAGATGCATAAGATACATCCTACATTGAACAATTACATTACAGTGACTAAGAAACAGTAGTAAACCATTTTGCAATTAAGTCATGACAAAGGTCAAATTATTATCTCAAGGATGAAAATTCAAAGGGGGATATTGTAGAGTGATTTTTGGTCACTGCTGCTGTTTTGTCTTGGACTTAACCCATTAAATTGTCTAATTAACAGATTAGGTCTTGGTTATAATTTTCCAGAAAACATCCAGGTGTAAGCACTTCTTATTGTCTTTTTATGGATGACTTACAACTTATTAGTTCATCTGTTGAGGAATTGAAAGCACAACTACAATTGGTTAAAACTTTATCATTTCATATGGTATCATTTGGTTTTGATAAATGTGTAAAAGCAACCTTCAAAGCAGAAAAGCTGCATCACCTAAAAATATCAATCAGGGACAGCAATGTGATATAAAGGAACTTGAGCAGGAAGGAGTGTATTAATATTGGGGAATTGATGAAGGATCGGAAATAAAATATAAGCAAATGCAAATAAAACCAATGAAAACTTCAGAAGACGGAAAATAATATTGAAAATGGCCCTGACATCTAGGAAAAAAGTCTAATCTATAAACCAATTTACTCTTCCTGTTTTACCTTATAGTTTTGGAGTAACTGACTGGTCCCAAAAAGTATTGGATCAGTTTTAAAGAAAAGCAAGAAAAATGCCTCACTGTCATCAAATGATAAAAATTGGAGTATACCTAGATTATATATCCCTCGTGCAGAAGGTGGCATGGGCCTCCTCAAAATTGATTATATGTACAGATCTGCAATCATTGGACTTCATGCATGTCTGCTGACCTAACCAGATCCATACATAGTAAAAGTTTTAAACCATGAGGAAGAGAAGTCTAAGATGACTTCCCTGCTTAGTTTAGCAGAACATATCAGTGTCAAATAGGAATGTTAATCAAACCAGAAGTAGACATAAATCAGAGAACAATTGGATGGGCAAAAAAAAAAAAAGAAAAAGAGAGAGAGAGAGAATATAAGGAGAAGGATTGGTGGAGAAGGCAAGAAATGTTGAAAAGGTATAAATATTGTGGTAAATGCAGAAAACTCTGAGAATAACCTTATGTTGATCAGTATTTGATGCAGGGATGGATAAGGAAAGTTGAATTTAAGCCAAGAGATGAAAGATTAAAATTGGCAGTCTAGGCCAGTGGACTTTGTACACTTCAGCTTACAAAGCCCACTGAACATGTGGGAGAAACAGACAAATGCAGGTTCTGTAAAACGGAATTGGAAACAGTCACTCATATTATTGCTGGGTATGATACACAAATGGCAGAAGGACTGTATTTTGAAAGATGTAATAATGTGGCAATACTGTTGCTTTGGGGAATGTGTAAACATTGCAATATTGAAGTAGCTGAGAAGCATTGGAAACTTGAGTCACAAAGCATTAAAGAGATCAATGAAGTTTATATCTCATTGGATCACCCATTACAAAGAGTTCAGAAAATAGATGCAAGAAAACCAGGTATAGTAGTCCATGAAGAGAAGACAAAAGTAGCACTGATCACTGAAATTGCTACATCTAGTGATTACAGTGTGTTATCTACAAAGATAAACAAAGTCATAAAATACCAGGATTTGCAGGCAGAAATGAGAGCAATGTGGAAGAAAGATACTCAGACTGTTCCAATAGTAGTAGGAGCAATGGGTCTCATAAAAAAAAAATACAGTTGCATTTAGATATGCCACGAATACATGAAACTCTGTATAAATTGCAGTGGGAGCCAACTCTGGGCACATTGCGGGTGCTGCAAAGAGCACTTTTGGCTAACACCAAAGATCAAAACAATACTCATTTCATGAACATTAATAATAATAATGCCCTGATTTAGGAATGGGGTCCATTCTCATCATGGTATTAGAAACCAGAAAGTCTTGCAAATATTAAACCTTCTATAAATATGGGTAGTCCACATGGAGCAGTAGTATGAACACAGTTTTCATGCATATACATTCACAATGATATCCTTTTTTTTCACTAAAGCATATCCATGTTTCATAACTGTCAGCTATATGGGTGCAGCAAAGATATAATGTACAACATCCTGGCACCTTTGCCCAGTATCCTCTTGATATAACGTACAACATCCTGGCACCTTTGCCCAGTATCCTCTTTTCTCACATCAGCTTTATGATCATTATTTTCTCAGTCTGTGCTCACATATCTGGATGGTCGGACTCCAGTCATGCTATGGCCAAAGTTAGTATGACCATAGTCACGCCATATAGCAGACAACATACTTGTACTATGGATCATGGCTTGCATGGTGCATGCTGTCGTGTACCATCAAAGGCATCCAGCCAGAAGAGACTTACTTCAAAACGACAAAATACATGTTTCATGCTCTTCTATGTATCTTGGTGAGTGAAGTTGTATACATCCTCTGCTTGTTTGGATTTTCTCCTCACCAATGTGAGCTGCAATAACTGCAGAGGCTGTGACATGTCCTCCAGTAGATATCTGCATGGTACACCTCCACTCCTGAAAGCATGCTATTGGGCAAACCTCAACAACAGATGGTGTCATCAAGGGCGCTGCATGGTACAACTGCAAATGCATTCTGTATATGTCCTTGGCCATCATAGGCCACCAATATTGAATGAATGACATACATACTTGGTGTAATAGGCTGAGGCATCATCCTTTTGAGGTACATGTATTGCTGAGGTTTGCAACACAGAGTAACAATGACCATGCAGATACAAGTTATCCTAAAGGCCATTCTTCTAGGCATGTTGATTATCTTTTCAGTATAAGATTTTAAGGAAATGATTGATGATTCTACCTGTTCAAGCTTAAAATATGTCCCCGTTATTCCAGAGGTGCATATGTCTAGGATATTGACTACTGTCATGATCATAGCCTGCAGTTATATTGGTATCAATGAATGATATGCACATCTGTTTCTCAGCATGTGCTGCATATTCTGTCTCATGTGCATGTTAACCCAGAATTATTTCTGCTATCTACATTTGGTCAGTGACTTATAATTGTAAGCTTTGATGTTTATTTTGGCTATAGTGATATGGGTAGCTTGGATGCTTCTGTCATACCTGAAATTAGAACTATAGTACATATTCATAATATTTTTTCTTCTAGTAGCAGGGCCACCATTGTCCTAAATTTTTACGTTTTATGGTGCACAACATATCTGAATTACACATAATTTCCTATACATATGACAAAACATTACCACACTTACTTACATTGCATTTGTGCTTTTATTGTTATTTCTGCAGACCTTGTTTTTTTTTCCATCTATCTCTGAGTTATGCAGTCTTTGATAGCATATTATTACTATTTTTTTTTTACCTGTGGATTACCTCAGCAGCTTATGGACCATGTTTTAAACTGCCATCCAGTATACTGCACCTCTTCAATATAATGTGAGCTACTAATGCACAGACGTTATTAATAGTAGCAACCTTTATATTTATAATTGCTTTACTTTTAAAGTTAAACAGTGTGTTGTTCTCACTAGTGTTATGCAGTGGCAGTCACAGCAGCTTACAGTCATCTTTATTTATTATTTATTTACTTATTTATACTTTGATCAGTTCCTATGTTACTTTATTGTCTGATGTATCACTTCCCTACATTTCTTACTGTTAGTAGTAGCTTATGAATTACTATATACAAGAATTTAAACAGTTTATGCATTTTTCATTAATTTCATATTTAAAAGATGCTGTGTTGTCAGAAACCAGAAAGGCAATGTCAACAAAAACTGATTCAAACAAAACAGAACCAATGAGAATAAAAAAGAGGAAAAGAACCAGTTGACACAGCAGTAAGAATCCAATTTTAACTGAGAGGTAAATGCTTTCACTCCATCTGGTGCTTCATCAGGTACCCTATTAAAATCGTGAAGGTCCACTTACCCGAATATGGAAACATCGACACATATACATCAAAAAGTGAAAACACGATCATCCTGAAGCAAGAAATCCGAAATGTCGAAACGTCATGGTTGGCCCTTCTGTGGTATAGCTCCGTAAGCTAAGTGGGCGATAGTTACGGACCTTACGGTTAGGGTGTGGGTTAAGGTAAGTGCATAGATAGTAATGTATGTAAGGTTTAGTGTAGGGTTAGAAGTAGGGTTTTGTTAAGTGTATGTGTGTGGGTTATTTATTTTGTTTGGGTAGGAAGTATTTAGCGCACAGTTGGGTTGGACAACTATGACGGCTCGAGATTTTGAATTCCGCGGTTTAGGGTGTTTGGTGTATTCGTGGTTCGGGTAATATGTGTCGATGATTCTGTATTCGCTGTTTAGGACTTTTGTGGTTGTAATATAGACCCACTTCATCAAAACATAAAATCAATAAAACACAAGCTTTTTACATAAGGAAATTAATTAGTTCAATGATTCAAATCTCAAGGCTGGTCTTAAAGATACAGTGTCATTCCGGCCAAAGTTCTTGTCTGCCTGCAACATCAAAATCCATCTTAATTCCACATGTTCCATCTGTGTAACAACATGATCTCCTACCCTCAAACATTTACTGACTAATTATAATTGTGATGCCCCTGCACTGGCCCAGTAATCAAGGAGCCTCAATCCTCACCACTAGCAACAGCTAAGGGACATGCATACTGGGAGCATGACAAGTGCACACACAGTAAAGTGCAGTTTCCCTTAAGAGCACACAGAGATCAAAGTCAGTCTGGGGATGATTTCTCCCTCTTTCGCCAGATCTCCAATAAGACTCCCTACTGCCACAGCTATAGGGTTGAGATCTCAGCTGAGTAGTCAAGCCAAAACCTCCAGCACCCTTTCTGTCTGAGTGCTTCATCTTCCTGCTCAAGTAGCTGACATACACACACTTTGAGATTGGATTGATATATAAACACACAGATGCACACACACACACACACACACACACACACACACACACACACACACACACACACACACACACACACACACACACACACACACACACACACACACACACACACACACACTCACCTGGGAAAAGCTGGCACAGGTTTATGCACCCTTTTTGCCCAAACTATAAGATAGTTCCAGCTGCCACCAGCCACCCTTATCAGCCACTATAAGGTCCTTAGCAAAGGGTATCCAATCCTACTATGTAATGTTACTATTAATCCAAATGATAATTTTCACCAAGCGCAAGGCTGTTAGAAGTGGCCTGTACAGTGTCACCAAATACATATGCAGGTACGCTAAGAGCTTAAATATGTCTCACTAATATCATCCACAAAGATACGTTTAAATATATTTAATAATAAATAATAAAAGAACAAGACCATTCTCAGTCAATCGGCACAGTTACTTCAGAGTTCAAAATCACAGGAAATATTTAAAACAACACTGCAAAAAACATCTAAACTAATATTTACTATACTCCAATATAGATATCAATACAGATATAATGAGATTCTTTCCACATTCCAAATACATGCAATAAGTGAATTAAACATACTAAATTGGTGGTAGGTGTGTGTGTGTGTGTGTGTGTGTGTGTGTGTGTGTGTGTGTGTGTGTGTGTGTGTGTGTGTGTGCGTGTGCATGTGTGTGTGATTGTGTATGCATGTGTGCAGTATTGAAGTATACCCATAGCAGGGATAGCCACAAAAGATGTGAGCATTGACTGTGAGTGATAGTCACTGTTGATGTGACACCCTATTCCAATGTGCAAAAATGTATTTCTATATATACATGCAAGACAAACAGACAGACTCAAACATGTATATATTAAAAGAGAAAGAAAGAGGGGGAGTTGCCCGTGAATCACACTTATCTGTTCTTCATAAAGTTAAACAAACAAAAAAAAAAACATGATAAATTCCCCCACTCTGCCTGTCATGCTGATATGGTTTAAAACATAACTAAGACAGGATTTGTTGGCACTATTTTGGCCTTTAGGCAGGTTATACAAGGCTATGTCATTTTCTCTGATAATGTTAAGTTTAACACAGTATTTGTTGCAATCCTCTCTCTATTCTGCATACCTTCTCTCTAGCCATCTGCCATCCCTCAACCATAAAATCGAACAAGTATAGAATGATCTGCAGATTTGCCTCAGGTCTTTATGGAAAGACCCATCACTGTCCACCCTTATGTAGCCTGGTTGGATTTGGCTTTATATCTCATCCGTCTCTAATGTAATTTATTCTCACACATAAACTTCTATGTGTGTCAAGCCATATTTTCCTGTCTGAAACTATGACACTGAGGCAAATTCTTAATGAACAGGGGTCCTCTCTTGTGAGACTGGTTTCTTTCTTAAATACAAAACTGTGTTTGGAGACTTCAGATATATTGTGGTTGAGAAACGTTGAAACTTTTGAAGAGATTCTTCTTCAATTTATAACACATCCCTGAGAAAAGAGGTTTTAGTCTACATTAGACACACGTTTTCAAAATAACTAGATTTAAAAAGGATTGTGTTACACAAATGTCATATTTTTTTTAAAACATGCAGTCATATGTGCTTTGTTTTTGTAATGGATCATTAGAGCCTTTAATTCTATTTAAAATCTATCGTGTCTTTGTTTTAATTAAAAAATACCTTTGCTAGTATACAGATATTTCTAGTCCTACAAATTGTTATGGTCTAAGATATATGTAGATAAATCCAGTTAAAACCCTTTTATTGGATGTAAGCTTTTTTATAGTATTTTCTAGGGCAATACAACGATCGGGAAGAAGAGCAGGCATCAGGGATCACGTCACGTCAGTGAGGAGAGGGAAGCTACTTAGGGAAGAGGAGGAGACAACCGACACGATCGGTGGCCTGCCGTGTCGGTGAAGTGTGAGTAAGAGACACCATGACATTCGCACACTCCACCACTGCACCCTCCACCAAGAGGTAGTTAAAGAAGGAAAAACTAGAAAATAGAGGAATTTCCAACGACGGAGCTAATGCGATCAGCGCGCTGAAAGAAAGAAAGCAGGTCATCAGAGGGTGGCGTTTGGGCTCCTCTAAAACAGTGAACATTGAAAACAGTGGCAATTGTAGACAATGGGTGGTACTTTGAGGGAGTTGAGTACATGTTTGGATGGATGGGAGTTCAGTTATGATCTCAACAGGGATGTATTTAGAGGGTTCAATTCAATACAATACCCACCACCAAGCAGTACATGATAAAAAGTAAAACCATTGAACAGCGAACAGCATGGCTGGGTCCCAAGACATGACCTGGCATGTTGTGCAGACGCGAAACCTTCCTGCCCCAGTGAAGAAAAGAAGAAATGGGAAAAGATCACTGAGCAAGGACGAAAATGTCTGCAGATATATGTTTATTACCTTTGTTTCACAACTGCGGCTTAGATTGCATATGATTTGTCTCAAAATATTATCATGCCTAGATTTTGCATTAATGCGCCCCTGTAATTTATGGTACTTGTTACCTTACTATTGGACACTTAAAAGTGTTATGATATATAGATTAAGGGCTAGATTCATAAATAGCTATACTATGTGGAGCTATTGTGTATGAGGTATGATAAACACATGATAGCACACTGTATGGTAGTAATCAAATGGCTCTGCACTTAGTGTACTGCCTCAAAATAAGGTTAAAATGTCAGATTATGCTAATGAAATCATAAGCAGCTGAAATACATACAAATTAACCAATCCATCATGGTGGAGCTATTCAGGAACCTATATAGCAATCACATAAATTCAGTGTGTAACCATTTGCCCTGAAATCCAACACTCTTAGGATTACAGCCACAACTACATTTACAAAAAAAAGAAGTTAGGGGTTGCTATTCCCATCATTAACCTGTATGTTAAACAGGCATTAATTCAAAGTGCTGCTGTTGCCAGACCTCAGCCAAGAAGAATGTTATTCAGACCCTGTTTGACTTACCATGGACTGCATGACACACAAATTGTAGAGCCGTACCAGGTGGTCACTCTGCCACCCTCAACTAAGGCCCCAGACAAACTCTGGAGAACCCACCCCAGTAGAAATAAAGGTATGTGTAGCTTTATAGACATTAGCTACAGGTACTTCCCAGAGGCCAATAGGTAATATATTAGGGGTGTCACAGGCCTCAGCTTCTAGAATATTACATCAGTTTCAAAATGCAATGTTACAGCATGCAAGTATCTCTTTCCCAACCAGTCCAGAGGAGAGAGCAAGAACCATGCAGGAAATGTATGCAATAGCACACTTCCCTGAAGTTCTGGGCTACACAGACTGCACATATGCAGCTCAGATGGCATATAATAATAAAATCCTCATCCAGTGAGCAGGGAAGGAGGTACATATTGCCTGTAATGCCCAAGGGATCATCTGTAATGTTTTTTCAAGTAACCCAGGCAGTTTGCATAAGTCACACATATGGCTCACCTGTGAGCTATACACATGGTTTGTCAGGAGTTATTTCCACAAGAGAGTGTAGTGGGGGATGCAGGTAATGCACTGCAACCTTGGTTCATGGCAACCATGAAAAAACAACATAACCCTATTGAGCAAGGATACAACGATGTCCATACTCAAACAAAGATAATATAGAATGTGTATTTGGCTTGGTCAAATCAAGGCTCTGATGTCTAGATACATAAGGAGATGCCCTGCAGTATGACCCAGCAACACCTGCTGAAATACTCATAGTCTGTTCCCTGTTACAAAATGTAATTCTCAGTAAAGAACTTCAACAAGGACAACTAGGAGCAGTACCATAGTTCCTAGGCCTCAAGGATGGTCCAGCAGCTCCAGCAGATACATATGAGGAGTCTGAGGGAGAGCACCAACCACCTATGCTGCCAGCAAACTTAGGCATGCACAATATACCATGGTTCTGGCTAAGAGATCAAAGATATCACACGTACTCTGACTACCTGAGTGAAAACCTAAGTGCCTAAGCGCATACAAATATTAAAGTTAACATCACACAGAGACAATCCCCAATGACCCATCTTTTAGCTGAACTATTAATAAGAAAAGTCTAGAACCTGCATAGAAAAAAGAGCTATATAACTGATTACTTTTACATGCAAAGACTTATATGTACCTAAGGTGGGACATGTCACTGTTGTACAGTAATGTCAGTAATATTTTATGACTGATGCTTGAAAACTATAAATATATATATACATATATATATGTTAGAAAAATATGCATTTGAATATATGTGAAATGCTAGTTTAAAAGCAAAGTAGTATGTAATGCATTTTATTCTATTAATGATATAACAAAAAGGCTGAATTCATGTGTAATTGCAAGTAGTTTTGAAACTGCAGTGTGGCTTGTAGCAAGTTGACCTCTGATCCTGGCAGCTGCCAGCTCAGCAAGTCTTAATGTTTATGCTTTTCACAAGTGATTATCTGCTGGGTCAGGAAATTAAATATGTGAAATAATGAAATCTTCTGCCCTTTCCTGCTGGGATGATTTGGCCTTGTGTATGTGTTACTAAGATAACATGCAGCTGGTGGGAAAGTGTTACAGGGAACAAAGAAGTGTATTAAAAGACTGAATCTGCTATTGTATTTGGACTAGTTTGAAGCCTTGAAGAAGTAACTTTACAGAAAGACATTATGTCTGACCAGGTGGATAGCAAGGCCGTATTGTTACCAGAGGAAAACTTTTTTTAAATATACAGCATCAGCAATATTTTATGAATAAAGGACTGTAAGCTAAAGTGATGTAGATGCCCTGTGACATACCACGTCAGTAAGGTGGGCACAACTTGAATGTAAAGACTATAAAATTGTATACTTCCTGTTTCATGTCAGACAAAATTCTGTACTTGTACGTTTTTTGCCTCCTGGTGTACACTAGTAAACTTTTGAACCTGAACCTCCTGTGTATTGAACTTTTTATTTTATTTAACAGTTTGGTCCTTCTTTAGCCAGAAATCCCTAAGACAGCTGCAGATCAGAGTCTACCGGTGGTCGAATACTGCACAGGAGAAGTTATCAAAAGGTTCTTCTTGGGTGAAAAGACCTCCAACTGAATTGTCGTTTAAAGAGGCTGGCCACTTTCTGATCTGTGGCCGAAGAGCGGATCCGGGATGGCTCAATACCGGAGGCTCAGGTAGGAAGATTTTGCCTTTTTTTTTCTGTTTTAGATCAGGGACTAGGTTACAGTAAATATTGTTGTCAAGATTTGTTATGCAGATCAGGGACAAATGGAATTACTGTATATTTGGTCATAGATCAGGGAAACAGAATAAGGTAGGCAGTTATTCTAGATAAACTGTGAAAAGGAACTGAAAATTTTATATCACGTGATAAGAAGGGTTACGTAACATTTTCTTTTACCATGGGAAATCAGTGCACTAAAACATCGCGAGATCTGCCCCTAACCGAAGACGCAAAATATATGCAATCACAATGTTCTGATAATGTTAGGTATTATATGAAATGGGTTAACAAATATGAATTTGATGGTAAATTAGATAAAACTCGCTGGTTAAACTCCTTAAGCAACTTAAATCTGATGTGGGAGGTCAGGCAAAAAAGCAACGCCAATTAGGCATTCCTCAGGCACACAGGTGGATTGAGGAAGCAAATCGTAGGGAACAGAATATTAAAAATTCAAAAACATTATTCTTAGACAAAGAAGATAATAACTTAGTAATAGCAACAGCTCCTTCCCCCCTGCCCCCTCCGTTACCTTTTTCAGGATATGAAGCGAGTGGACAGGCTGGTCTGCCTCCGCGTTATCCTGAGGTCTCAGCAAGACCACAACCATTTGTTAGAGATTCTATTGAAACTAGGTCCCGAGCACGTAAAATACATGGGGACGCAGAATCATATCAAATAGAGAGAAACCTACAGGATGAGAGTGAGGAAGAAATATATCCACTTATAGAGGTCCCAAATCCTCAGGCAGGACAGGTAGGGCAGGACCCAACACTCTTAGTATACAGACCATGGACACCGGAGGACATCCGGAAAGCTACTGCGGGAATCCCCCATCCGAAAGTTAATTTTACGAAATTTTTAGAAGATTTGCAAGGCATGAGGCTGAGTTACCACTTGAATGGGGAAGAAGTAGAAAAAGTAGTAAGACAAATTATAGGTCCAGATTGGCACATGATTTGTGGCACCTGGAATCCTTGTAATGCAGAACTTAAGCCACTCCCACATAGTGACGCAGAATTAGACAACAGAGTGAAAGGTCTTACAGACCGAATCTCTGAGAAATGGAAACCTAGAGCAGATTGGACTTGCATTAACCAATGCATACAACAGGAAAATGAGACAATAGATGGGTACTATGCTAGATTATTAGAATGTTTTAATAATCATAGCGGTATGACAGTTCCTGAAAATCAAGTGAATGATTCCTCATATGAACAACAATTAAAAAATGCATTTTTGAAAGGTTGCATTGCACCTATCAGCAGCTTCATTACGAAGCATATGATAGACCATCAAACAGGTAGGCTACAGGCCTTACTTGAATATGCTAGACATGCTGAAAGACATTTTAATAGCAAAAAGAAAAAGAAGGCACAAGTCTTCACTGCTGAAGATGGAGCTGAAGTATTTGTGTTACAGTCAGGTAAAAAGGGAAAGAAAAATGCCCAGGGAAATAAACAGTCTGACAAACGGTCAGAAGATTTTGAGGAAAGGAAAAAGAGAGGTGAATGCTTTAAGTGCGGAAAGAAGGGACATTTAGCGAGGGATTGTAAACAGAACAAAAAGGTAATCACAGAAGACAAGGGAGATGAAGACTGACTATATGATAGTGAAGATACATCATGCGAAAGTCAGAAATCATCAGGAGAAGTTAATAAACAGAAAACAAATGTAAATGTGATAGAAGGAATAGAGGAAGTGCAAGTAGATATGGAGGATGAAGAAATTGAAATTTTGGATTTAGCATTATTGAGCTTAGAGCTTTACTTAGCAGATACGAAACCGGACGTTACACTTCTGGTGGAGGGGAGGGAAGTCAAATTCCTGTGTGACTCAGGAGCGTCATGGACCCTGATACACCCCTCCAAGTTACCAGAACATTCTGAATCACCTGATTATATACTAGTGAAAGCTGCAAATGGACAGCTATACAGGGAACCACTTTCCCATGATATAGCAATAACTGACCCTGTTTCAGGTATGACCCAAAGAAGTAAAATTGTTGTTTCTGCAAAGTGTCCAATGAACCTATTGGGTAGGGACCTTATGCAGATATTTGGCATAGCAGTAGTTCCGACTGTGCAGGGTATGGAAACACAGAGGCAAATGGATACTTTTGTGGTGCGATCGGAGGGTGAAACTTTTTACTGGTACAGCCAGGACCTAGTTACGACTGGTCCAGGGGCAGTAACTGAGGAACTGATGAACGTAGCCATCAGTAAAGCCCCCTCCATTGACACTGATCGACAGCATTTGTTACACTGTACTCTATACTACTGTACTGCACCAGGACCTGATAGAGAGTATGAGCAAGAATTGTTCCGAAATCGTGCAACTAGATTAGTTTTACGTACTTTGTATTGGGATACTAAGGGGAACAGTGTAGTTAGCTGTTCATTACCTCAAGAATTCCTTGCATTATATAGGTCAAATCGATTACCACATGTCAGCTTGACAAAGAACAAAAACATAAAATGGGCAGACTTAGGAGAAAAGGTAACAAGATGGGAGAAACAGACTGACTTAGAATTGTCAGAACAGGGAATACAAAAACAAAAAACAGACACACCCGGCTGTACACTTGCAATCTAGCGAGGACAGCTGATTAGCATTTTTATTAGAAGAAGAAGAGAAAGCTTTATGTGAGATACCAACGACTCTTTGGTCAACAGGCAAGTCAGATGTAGGACTTATTCGAACAGCAGGACCAGTTACAATTACACCAAAGTCGGCATTTAGGCCACAGAAAAGACAATACCCCTTGAGAAAAGATGCAGAAATAGGAATCAAGCCTATAATAGCAGCATTACTCAAAGAAGGAGTACTGGTAGAATCTCCTGATTCACCATGTAATACACCCCTATTTCCTGTTAAAAAAGCAAACGAGGAATGGCGGATGGTTCAAGATTTACAAGCTGTAAACAATGCAGTGATACCCAGAGCACCCACGGTGCCAGACCCACATACTTTGTTAAACGATTTAAAACCGCAACAAAAATATTTCTCTGTGGTAGATATCAGTAATGCTTTCTTTTCGATACCTATACATCCTGATAGTCAATACTGGTTTGCATTTACGTTTCAGGGTAAAAGGTATACCTATACTCGACTACCACAGGGATATTGTGAGAGCCCAACAATATTTGCACAAGAAATGGCTAGCAGCCTGGCAGGGTTTACCCCACCAGGAGGTAGTCAAATTCTACTTTACATAGATGACATCTTGCTAGCAGCCCCCACCCAGCAGCAATGCAGGGAAGATACTGTAGCGCTGCTGAAATTCTTAGCAACACAAGGACACAAAGTGAATAAAAGTAAGTTACAACTCTGGAAAAAGCAAGTTAGATACCTAGGATATGTGATATCCAATGAAGGTAGGATACTGGACGAAGATTGAAAGACAGCAATTTTGCAAGCACCCAAACCAACAACCAAGAAAGAAATGATGTCCTTCTTGGGGACAACTAATTTTTGTCGGAGTTGGATACCAAATTATGCTTTGGAATCTGCTCCACTGACTGACTTGATATATAAGACACCAATGGCAGCACAAGATTTATTACAATGGACAACCGAAGCAGAAATGGCTTTCTGCAGGTTGAAGCAGTTGATAGCTTCTTCATTAGTTTTAGGACTCCCAAATTATCACAAACGGTTCTTTCAGACCGTAGATTGCAAGCAAGGATATATGACGTCAGTGCTGATGCAACAACATGGGGATAAGCAATGCCCCATAGCCTATTATTCATCGCAGTTAGACCCAGTGATACGATCTTTGCCTCACTATGTACAAGCAGTAGTTGCAGCTGCAATGGCAGTACAGGCTTCAGCTTCAGTGGTGTTGTTCCACCCTCTCACATTGAGAGTGCCTCATGCAGTCGCAATAATTTTACTGCAAGAAAAAGTAGCATACCTCTCTCCTGCTAGACATCTTTCATGTATGACTATACTGCTGAGCCAACCTCATATGACAATTGAATGATGTACAACATTAAATCCATCAACATTACTCCCAACTCCTGCGGATGGCACACCGCACAGCTGCCTGCAAGAGATTGAACAGTTAACCTTGCCTAGACAAGATCTCACAGATATGCCCTTGGATGATGCTGAGGTGACATATTACATGGACGGCTCATGCAGAAGGGGCCCTACAGGAAAGAATCTAGTGGGGTATGCAGTAGTTACAGATACTGAAATTTTAGAAGCCCAACCCTTACCACATAACTTGTCTGCACAAGCAGCAGAATTGATAGCTTTGACACGAGCATGTACTTTAGCAAAAGACAAATGTGTAAACATATATACTGATAGTCAGCATGCTTTCTCTACAGTGCATGTATTTGCGCAACAATGGAAAAATAGAGGAATGATAACATCTAGTAGAAAACCAATTAATCATGCGCAGTTTATTTTGGAATTATTAGAATCTATTCAGTTACCTACTAAAGTAGCTATTTGCAAATGTGTAGCTCATACAAAGCAACAGGATAGAATTTCGAAAGGAAATGCGAGAGCTGATGCAGCTGCAAAGCAAGCGGCCTCAGACTCAGAAACTTTACTTTTGAATGAGGAATTACAACCCTCTGAGATTTTAGATTTAGACATGTTGAAAATGATGCAGACGCTTACTACAAAAGCAGAATAACAAAAATGGGAAAAGCAAGGTGCAATTCTTAAAAATGGACTGTACATTTCCAAGGAGAAAAAAACGATATTGCCATCTAATTTATTTAGATATGCAGCTTTGTTGAGCCATGGGCAGTGCCATGTCTCAACAGGGGGGATGGTACAGTTAGTAAACTGAATATTCCAAACATACGGATTCACAAACTACACAAAAAAATTTTGTGCAGCTTGTCATACTTGTAACAAGCACCATGCACAAGGGGCATTTAAACCTAGGCAAGGAAGTTTTCCTATACCACCATATCCGTTCCATACTATTTGTATGGATTTCATAGAATTGAATAAGTGCGAAGGGAAAAAATATTGTCTAGTCATTGTAGATATGTTTTCTAAATGGGTAGAAGCTTTTCCAGCTAAAAATCCGGATGCAGCAACAGTGGCGAAAGCCCTGATAAAAGAAGTAATCCCTAGGTTTGGCATTCCGGAAAGGATTTACAGTGACAATGGCACACATTTTGTTAATCAGACCATCCAGCAACTTGGAAGATATTTTGGAATCTCCTTGAAAAACCATTGTGCCTACCACCCACAGTCTGCAGGACTGGTGGAAAGGTACAATGGAACCCTTAAAAGTAAACTTAGGAAGTTAGTTGAGGAGACCCAGAAGAATTGGATACACTTTCTGCCTTTAGCGCTGCTGAGTATGAGAACGGTTCCAAATGTGAAGGGTTTGACTCCCTTTGAAATGGTTTTTGGGAGAGCATATTATGTGCCTCAGTGGAAAGCTCTCATGCCTGCAGAACAAAAGGCTGACAGTTCATTAGCTAGTTATATGAGGAAACTGATAACAAATAAATCTGTTTTGCAGTTTAACTCTTTTTCAGATAAGGAACAGACCAGACCGGTGGAAGCAGTTTTGGCTCCCGGGAAGTGGGTGTGGCTAAAGGTGACGAAGAGGAAGAATTGGGCGAGTCCAAAGTGGGAAGGACCGTACCAGGTACTGTTGGCAATGCCTACTGCAGTCAGAGTTGCTGAGAGGACGTCCTGGGTTCATTTGACACACTGCAAACTGGTAAAGAACTTTCAACTTGATAAAAACCTTGTGACTGATATACAACAAGGGCAAAATGGCCAAGAACAAAGCAAATAGAAATATAGATCAACCCCAGAGATGTTGCATAATCATTTTGTTGAGTATACATTTATTGACT
Source organism: Protopterus annectens (assembly GCF_019279795.1). NCBI lineage: Eukaryota > Metazoa > Chordata > Ceratodontiformes > Protopteridae > Protopterus > Protopterus annectens. The sequence continues at coordinate 1,076,416,731 of NC_056731.1, forward strand.
ATAATTCCTCTTGTTGTGGTTTTTTCTACACTCAACCACACAAGTGAAAGTGGGAAGGCGTGATGAAACATCTATGGACTGGCATCCAAATTTTAACACATACCTAGCTATGAAGCGTGTATATGCAGAGACTATGAACATTTCAAATTGCTGGGTTTGTACAGCTATACCAACAGCATATGGAGGACTGATAATGTCCGCTGTCCCAATGGGGATAAATGAGACTTTTGATACAGGAACTGTGAGATCACAGGACAAAATAGCTTTATTTTTACCTGTCACACAAAAGGGAATTGTATGTTTTTACAAAAATGACACTCTCCAGGTGGGCTGGAGCAATTGTGAAATAACAATATCTTATCGGTGTTATATTAAGACTAGTAATGGCAATACTCTTTGCAATACTAATTATGACTCATACTTGAACTCAATGAAAACAACCATAAATGAAATTACTTAAAATCCTGTTTTATTTAAACAATTGTCAGTTATAGACAAGAAAATGTTTCATGCAGGGTTAATGTGTATTAGTACTAAAGTAGAAAACTGTTATTTTATTTGTGGGAAAAAGCATATAAATGGCTACCTGAGAATTGGTCCGGCAGTTGTTTTTTGGGTTATCTGGTTCCGGCTGTAAGACATACTGCAGAATTACCTTTGGGAAAGATACGAAATGTGAGAGAAGCAGCTCGGCAACCTGGAGGTCCAGTCGAGAAACCTGTAAATCCAGTAGGACGGATCGAAGCTGGCTGGAAAGACCATAATAACATAAAGGACAAAAGCAAATTGACTCATATGGACTTGAGTGACAGTGTTATATCTTGGGCAGGAATATTCCCAGCATATGGAGCAGTCAAATCAATCTGGGAGTTGAGGAAACTGTCAAAACTTCTCAAAGTAATGAGTAATGCAACTTTCTCTGCCTTAGAACTGGTGACTGATGAACTGAACGCAATGAGAACTGTTGTGCTACAAAATCGAATGGTTCTTGACTTCACCCTAGAGGCGAGAGGTGGTACGTGCGCGCTTATCAAAGAAGAATGCTGTGCATACATTCCAGACAATAGGCATGAAATTAACAATCACCTGGAGGTAATTCAGCAAGTATCAGCCATGACTGAACCAGGCCCAAACCCACTGATGGACTTTTTCCAGAATCTATTTGGGGGTGGGGTTCCATCCTAATGAATATTCTGATTGCTATTTGTGTGGGTATACTCCTAATAGGAGCATGTGTTTGTTGTGGAATTCCCTGCATAAAAAGATTAATCAAAGATTTTATTGATGTATCTGTTACTGAAACTTTGTACCAAGATATTGAGATTGAAAAATTGATCTCAGATGAAACTTTTTCCGAAGTATAGATCAAATGACTCACCTAGCTGAAAATCCTTAGTGGAAGAGGTTAGGAGACGAAATGACATTATGCATACTTCAAAATAGAATAAAAAGAATTAATAGGAGGGAAAATGTTAGAAAAATATGCATTTGAATATATGTGAAATGCTAGTTTAAAAGCAAAGTAGTATGTAATGCATTTTATTCTATTAATGATATAACAAAAAGGTTGAATTCATGTGTAATTGCAAGTAATTTTGAAACTGCAGTGTGGCTTGTAGCAAGTTGACCTCTGACCCTGGCAGCTGCCAGCTCAGCAAGTCTTAATGTTTATGCTTTTCACAAGTGATTATCTGCTGGGTCAGGAAATTAAATATGTGAAATAATGAAATCTTCTGCTCTTTCCTGCTGGGATGATTTGGCCTTGTGTATGTGTTACTAAGATAACATGCAGCTGTTGGGAAAGTGTTACAGGGAACAAAGAAGTGTATTAAAAGACTGAATCTGCTATTGTATTTGGACTAGTTTGAAGCTTTGAAGAAGTAACTTTACAGAAAGACATTATGTCTGACCAGGTGGATAGCAAGGCCGTATTGTTACCAGAGAAACACTTTTTTTAAATATACATCATCAGCAATATTTTATGAATAAAGGACTGTAAGCTAAAGTGATGTAGATGCCCTGTGACATACCACGTCAGTAAGGTGGGCACAACTTGAATGTAAAGACTATAAAATTGTATACTTCCTGTTTCATGTCAGACAAAATTCTGTACTTGTACATTTTTTGCCTCCTGGTGTACACTAGTAAACTTTTGAACCTGAACCTCCTGTGTATTAAACTTTTTATTTTATTTAACAATATATTGATTATTCCCAATACTGTGCATCAAGTATTTAAGTTGACCACTGTATATAAACCAGTGAGCAGGTGAACGGTAGCATCATTTGCACAAGTATACCAATAAGCAATACTAAATTATCTGCTTTGACGGCATTATTAAAAATATTAACAGAAACACAGTGAGAGTCAACAATTTGCATAACCAATCCTGATTATGAACAATGAATAAAAATATTTTCTCTGCAATGCATTTATGTTAAGGGAAGCTTCTGAGTAAGCAAGCATTAGCTAGCCAATCTGTGCATCATGTATATATGCAACCTACAGTCACAACATGGGAACATGTGGGCAAGCCTGACCCCAAAGAAGTGAACGGATGCAAGTCATACAAAAATGTATTCCTTACGTATCCAATTTGCTGGGCCAGTAGCAAGATAAATATAGCAGTCAACAGTACTGCTTAGATATATCCTGGCATGTCAGTCAGGTGTGAGCCATACAAGATAGACTAGTCAGGTCAACATTGTTGTCCCAATCACAAGAGCTACTTCTACCGAGAGTTACACTGTTAGTTCTATGGTCCTAGCTAGATGAGTGATTTTTTTTTTTTTTTAATGACAACTACATCCTGCAGGATGACCATGTGGCCTACAATGTCTGGGTGTGGATGGAGCAGTGAAAGTAGTGCCACATAGGGAGTGGGATCTTGAATGGCCAAGTTGGCCTATACCAAATGATATAGTGTTTCTCTGGCTATGTGGATGCTGACCCTCCCCATGCAGGTTCCAGTGTAGACAGTGCTCAATCCAGACTATCATTTATCCTGTCCAAAGAGTTAACCACGTGATTCAGACAGTCCTACATGTCAGAATGCACAACATTTAGAACTGACAATGTATGTTCTGAGGCCCCAATGGAGCAAGCCTGCACCTCAGTGACAACCCTACATATACATCTTTTGGCACCTACTGACACAGATGCTGGACAACAGGTCTTCTCTGTGGACCTCTACTAACCCACCTTTCTGGAACATTGATCTCATTATGGTTACACCGAGAAGAAACCAGTTTTGCAGCAGCTGGAGTGAGCACATTATCCTGATCAACTGTGTCTGAGGTCTCTGTCATGGGTATTCGTAGGCATACTGACTGTGTGAAAGAGGTACAGGAGATGTTGGAGACACAACCTGAGTATCAGACTGACCCTCTTCACCCTCAGACTGTGCCTCTTCATTGCAGCCATCATCAGCATCATCTCAGGTTAATGGCACTTTGACATCAAGCAGTAGGACTTCTACAGTGCCGCCATCAGGATCACCTATGATAATAAGTAGTCAACACAACAGAGAGAAATAGAAAAAGCTATGATCAAACCTATGTTATGTTGCAATGTATATTAAAAATGAACAGGTGCTAATGCAATGAAAACGGATAACTTTAAGCTACACATACATCTACCTTTTCTACATTAAGAAGAGTGCAGAAGGCATGCTTAACATGTACAGGTGGTTGTGCAAAGAATAACATGATGTTCCTACATATAAGAAAGGGAGATGAAACATAGATGATAAGCATCACAAAGCAAATGGCTCAAGAACTAGTAAGCAATTCCCTTTTCCAGCTGCATAATAAGACACAACTCATACAAAACTTCCTTCTCTCCTTCTCTCTCCATCTCTTCTATCCCACCCTTCTTGCTCTCTCTCTCACTCTCTCTCTCTCTCTCTCTCGTTACATTTCTACAGTGAGAATTATTTCATTATATTGCATACCTGGAACATCTGCAGTAGATACACTTTGGTTGCCTTCTATGTTAGCTCCAACACCAGTGATTCTGTGAGAACACTGTGCTGAGCTGTCTGGATCTCTCTGACAGTGGACAGGAACTCCTCTGGGCAGTTATAGTGGTCCAAAGTCTGGCCTGCGTGACCATAGCACTGACACTGTATCTTATTTGGAATATGAATGCCTATGACTTCTGACTGTATTCACATCATCGGGGACCTGCTCCTAGACTTTGCTAATAAGTAATACAATAAGGCACTTGCCTTCCTTCATTTAAAATGTTTTAAAATGCTAATTTTGTAGAGTTTTAATTGCATTTACTATTTAGGACTACACACTCAAGTGTGTTAGTCTTTTCTGTGTTTATTTACTGTATTATTGCATTGTTTAGCCTGTTTCAACAAAAAAAAAATACTGTCTTGTGTGCTCATTTCCCACCTTTCCTAGCCAGTCCATATCCCAGGTTTTGCTTGTCTCAGGACCTTATTTTCTGTGTTCAGGGCTATCCAGACCTTGATGTGGTAGAGGGAAGTCCTACTGCTTACCAGTGGGAGTGGTGAGCATTGTACTGCCTATCTAATGCTAGAGGAGTGGTTTCCAACTCTGAAATTGTAATTTTATTAGCCTTTTTTTGGGCTGATTTCTATCACTTTCAACTTTCTGGCTTAAAAATGCATGTATTCACACATTTTTCACATCGTGCAGCACTGCGAGGCTACCGTTAAACTATTCCAGGTGCAGAAAGTCTGCTCTTCAAATGTTCCCTTAGAACTAGCTGGTTTCTCAGTAGCAACACTAAAATCTGAGCCCCTGTGACTTGCACTTGCTATAGAACTTGCTGGAAAGCACTAGGAAGCCTGAAACTGATACAAGCACTCAGCTCTCCTTGTCAATAAGGAGTAATTAATCATAGGCACTAAACAGCCTATAATTGCAAAGTACCTTGCAAAGGTAAGGGAAAACAGCTCTTAAACTTTACAAAAAAAGCACCTAAACAGGCATGTCCAAGGGTCAGCTTCCGGTGATTTCTCCTGTCTACCTGGTGAATCTGGGCATACTGGGGCAATGCGGCAAATGCCTCATGTACACAGACTATCCTCTACTCCTACCACCCAACACTACAACCTGCAAGAGAGGCACTTACATAGCCAAACTGGAAGCAAAGCTCTCTCCAGCCAAGATTGTGCTAGACAGTCAAGAGGAGAAGGTTAACACCTGCATTACACCTCAAGCAACTCATAGCCCTTCAAAACCCACACCATCAACACCCACACATAGCAGCACTAAACCCACATATGTAGAGGCCCTTAACATTAACCGGCTCAAGCAACAAGGACCTCCGAAGCTGAAATGCAAACAAACACCAGTCACAACCAAAGTGACACATAGCTCACAACACCAGTGTGCTACCCAACAACAGCCCCTAAGGCAAGACAATGTACCCAACACTTTAATCATAGGTGACTCTATAGTCAGGCACACTGATGTCCCACTCACCAGGCTGAACAAGGAGAAAATTACAGTCAGCTGCTTGCTGAATGCCAGGATCCGCCACATAACGCATGCACTCAAGTCACTCCACAAGTACAAATACGACTCTGTCATTGTCCATGCTGGAGTGAATGACTTGAGACATACCTCCCTGGACTACATGAAAAGAGACATGGAAGAGCTCTTGGATCATGTGACCCAGGCAGGTATGACCCTAGCCCTGAGTAGCATCCTGCCTTTGCCCAGAATGATACCACAGTATAAGGACAAAATGGTTGACTTCAACAATTGGCTAACCTTCTGGTGTCATTCACAGGGGATCCAGTATTTGTCTGCCTGGGAAGACATGATCGAAAAAACCACAATGCTTTGCCAGAGATGGTCTGCACCTGTCACCCCTGGGATTCAGGTTACTGGCTAAAGCTCTTGCCACCCCTGTAGTGCCTTTTTTAGGCAAGGTTCAAAGGATAAAACCACCACTGTAACAGATAGAAGCATGCAAAATCTGAAGGTAATGCTACTCAATGCTAGATGTCTAAACCTCAAAATGCGCTCTCTGGAGGCACTCCTAAAAATGGAGAACATCGATATCTGTGCAGTAACTGAGACCTGGTTCAAGGCTCCAGAGAGCATCCCTGCAATACCAGGCTACAATTCTTATTACACTTTTCGGCCACAAAACCAAGACCGAAACACTAAAGGTGGAGAAGTGTCCATATTCACCAAGGATATTCACACCCCCAGGCTAGTTGCCCAACACAATGCATCTGAAATTCTCCAGGTGCAACTAACACTAGGTAAGACTGCAATCCAAATTGTAGCTTGCTACAGATCCCCCACCATGCCCCAAGATTCTCATTACACCTTTATAAACATACTGGAAAATATTAAGATACAACCATACACCCTAATACTGGGTGATTTCAACTACCCTGCCATTAACTGGGAAAACTACACTGGTACCAACTCATTTTCCCAACGGTTCTTGGAATTCATAAATTCCAATGCCCTGGATCAACTAATCCATTGTCCCACCAGGGGCTCCAATATCCTAGACCTGGTCATTACCAACATGGGAGATAGATGCTCCACACCAGTGGTCACCCCCTCATTGGTCAGGTCTTACCATAAGCAAATCACCCTTGGCATCCACATCCCACCCCCACCCCCCCAGTAAGGAAACCTCCTTAAAAAACTTCTCCAAAGCCAACTTCATGCTACTGAAGTCAGAAGTGACAAACTTCACAACACCCATGCAGATGGGATCTGGAAGTTTGACTGCAGAATCCTACACTAAGGCACTGTATGAGCACATCCACTCGTGCATGAATCGTGCCATCCCAAATAGAACCAAGATGATCTTCTCCAAAAAAAGGAAGCCAGTCTGGTGGTTCCCTGCTATAAACAAACTATACAACAGAAGGAAGAAACTGTTGCAGAAAAGAGGAAAATCTCAGGATGCAAAAAACTCCCTCACCAGCCTCAGTAAGAAGCTGAGATCCCTCATAAAATCCTCAAAAGCTAGTTACGAAAATAAAATTGCCAAAGATTCCAAAGACAACCAAAATGCATTCTATAGTTATGTCAAGAATCTAAATGGCAATGCTCATGTCTGCTCTGAGCTACAACAGAATGGAATTAAATATACTGATCCCAAGGATATTGCCAATATCCTGGCAGATCGATTTAGTGCCAACTTCACCCCCCCCTCACCCCCTAAATGGCCCATCTCAATGCCAAAAGATTGCCAAATTCCGATAATCATGGCCACAAAGGTAGAAACCACACTCTCCAAAGCTATGAATACAGCATCCATGGGACCAGATGACATCCCAGGCTGTGTACTACATGAACTACAAAATGAACTGGCACCTCACCTAAGTGTCGTGTTTAATCATAGCCTCACCTCAGGCTTCGTGCCCACTGAGTGGCGCACAGCTACAGTTATACCGCTCCACATGGGAGGATCCGCCTTGGATCCCCAGAACTGCCATCCCATCAGTCTGCAAGGGCATGGAATGCATCATCATGGAACTTATAAACAAAGACATTGGCAACCTTCAAACACTGGACCGCACCCAGTTTGGGTTTTTGAAGGGCTGATCTTGTCTCCTGAATCTGATGGACTTCTTCAAATCAGTCTCCAGAACTGTGGACATGGGTAAGGCAGTCCACACAGCCTATTTGGACCACACCAAGGCCTTCAACACCATCCCCCACTCTGGAATCATAGATAAACTTACTAAGCTGGGCATAAATCCCTACATCACTTGATGGGTTGCCAACTGACTTACTGACAGAACCCAGACTGTAAAAGTAGCTGACTCCAAATCCAGCTCCAGACAAGTGACAAGTGGAGTACCTCAGGGTTCAGTCCTGGGACCACTCTTGTTTGGCATCTACTTCTCTGAAGTACAGGCCAACACTAAGGGACTCTGGCTAACAAAGTTTGTAGATGACTGCAAACTGGGAGCCATTATTGAATCACCAAATTATGTGGATATTCTAAAAAAGGGCCTTACAGAAACAGATGCCTGGTGCCAGAGCCATGGGCTCAAGCTTAATGACAAAGAAAAGTATAGTTATCCTCTTTGGAAAAAAACATGTACCCATGAATTACCACATAGGTGGCAGGACACTAAACACTGAAAGTGTGATGAGAGACTTAGGGACACAGGTGGACAGTGGTCTCAATTTCAATAACCACATCGCCACAACAGTCAGGAAATCCTTCTACGTGGCACACCTCATCACTAAGGGCTTTTTATCCAGAAAAAAGGAGGTCATTGTCCCACTGTACTCATCCCTCATTAGACCCATTATAGAGTATAATGCCACATTTGGTATGTACCTCACAAGACATCTGCAACAGCTGGAAAGGCCACTGAAATACCTCAATAAAAGAATCACAGGCCTAAAGTAGATGACATATGCTGACCGTCTAAAAAAACTCCAGCTATACTCTGTGGCATATCATCTACTCAGAGGCAATCTCTGCTTAATATACAAAGCCATGTCAAACCCTGAGCTGTTGGACATGCTCCACTTAAAGAAATCCCAATCCCTCAGAGCCACACGCTCCAGGGATCTAAACCTTGTCATCACAATGAACAAAACATGCAGGAGGAATAGGTTCCTGACCCAGAGACTCCCCATACTCTGGAAAAGACTGCCCATACACGTCAAGCAGAGTGCCTTATTGGCCATCTTCAAAAGGAACCTTGATGATTGGATAGGAGATATGAAATTTACCCTGGGGATCATGTCAGTCACCCTGCTAGACAGGGGTCCAGAGAAGTAAATACTGTGGGGAGAAATATCCAGGGAATTGTTATGGCTAGGCTTGCATAGGCCCTAGGGCCGATAGTCTAGTACCAACCTATGAACCTATGAAACTATACTCATCCGCACTAAGTGATTCACTTTCCAGATTAAATTGTTCATTAAGTGTCAGGTAACATTTATTTAGAAGCATCTGTAATGGTCAAGAAATAACTGATATACCATGACTATGCCAATAGCTAGTGAGAAAAATGGAGCTAGTAACCTAGAAGTCGTATTGTTAAACACAATCCATATGTAACATTAAAATATATCAATTTGTAAAAAAACAGCAACATATCATTTCAGCAAGTCAGTTGTTAAATTAGAAATATGTTTTTTTAAAGCAAATAGAGTATTGAGCTCTCTGGATCTAAACAGTTTCATCTACTATGACAAAAGTTCCTTACTGACACTATTTTCTTTGGGTCTAGTTCAATCAACCAAAAGGACACTTCTACAAAACTTAAATAAGCGATCCCAGTTACGCAAAAGTACGTTTCAATGAAAAAGCACTTTCGCAAAACCCAGTACACCAAGTAGTTATTATGGATCACGGTACAGTGAGGATAAGGGAATATTCCCTTTTGCCCACTGTAGTGAGAACCTGGAGTTAGTATATATAAGTAGTGGGGGGTGTGGGGGCACAGCCCCCCCACATGGGGGTGTAGGGGGGCTTGCCCCCTGCATAAATGCATTTGTGTTATTTTTTTGTTTTGCGTCTTTGTTTTGTTTGTGTTCGGTGTACTGAGTTTCATGAAAGTGCGTTTTCATTGAAATGCACATTTACATAATTAGGATCACTTATTTAAGTTCTGTAGAAGTGCGCTTTCGATGGGTCGAAGTAAACCCTTGTCTTTATATAGTGCAGATTCAGCTCTCATTGCACTGTGAGTAGGTAAATGAGGTACAGAGCCATTCATGAATTTCATAATCTGAACTAAGTGCAGGGCAGATAAACATGGTGTAACAGCTTGCATGATTGTGTGCACATGCCCTAGTGCTGCAAGGATGAGCATTATAGGTTCATAGGTAGATACTAGGCTATCTGCTCTAGGGCATTTATAAGCCTAGCCAGAGTGTATTTGGCTTCCGCCTCCATATTAGATTAGCCTACTGTGCTTCTGTAAAGTAGGTCACAGACGGTACCCTTTTAAGTTTAGTTTACTGTGCCTCTGTCTAGCAGGGACACAGAAGAGATCCCAGGGTGAATTTGTGATTTCCCATCCACGCGTCCAGATTTTGCTTGAAGAGGGTCAGCGAGGGGCTATGTCTAACATAAATTGGGATTCTAGTCCAGAGTGAGGGGAGCCTCTGGGAAGTGAATCTGTCCCTCCAGCATGTCCTATTTATTTTTGTGCTGAGATTTAGGTCCCTGGAGCATGTAGATCTAAGGGACTTGGATTTTTTGAGGAGGAGCATGTCCATTAATTCTGGGTTTGATATGGCTTTGTACGTCAGGCATAGATCACCTCTGAGTAGGCGGTACACAACTGAGTAGAGATGTAGTTTCTTTAGTCGAGCTGCATAAGACATCTGTTTGTAGCCCATGATCCTCTTGGTGAGGTACTTTTGGGGTCTCTCCAGTTGCTGCAGGTGTCGGGTAAGGTACATCCCAAAAGGGGCATTGTATTCAATTATGGGCCTGATGAGTGACTAGTAGAGGGGCACAATGACCTCTCTTGATCTAGATGTGAACCCTTTTGTGATAAGGTGGGCTATATAGAAGGTCTTTCTAACCACTTTGGCAATGTGATTATCAAAGGAGAGATTACTATCTATGTTGGTCCCCAAATCTCTAATTACTTCTTCCGTACTTAATGGATTACCACCTATGTGGTAATTTGTGGGCACCTTGTTTTTCCCAAAGGGGATGACTATGCACTTTTTAGCATTTAGCTTGAGGCCGCCATCTGGCACCAAGCACCCGTCTCTGTGACACCCTTTTGGAGGATGCTTGTGTCAGCTGGAGATTCGATTATGGACCCCAGTTTGCAGTCATCTGTGAACTTTGTCAGCCATAATCCCCCCGTGTTAGCCTGAACCTCAGAGAAGTATATACAGAACAAGAGAGGTCCCAGAACTGAGCCCTGTGGGATGCCACTTGTAACTGGTTTGGATTCGGACATGGCACCTGCCATTCTGACCATGTGAGTTCGATCTCTGAGCCAGTTTGCAACCCATCTTGTGATATAGCAAGAAACTTTGATCCCTCATAAAATCATCAAAGGCCAGTTTCGAAAGAAAAATTGCCCTAGACACTAAAGATAATCACAAGGCCTTCTTTAGTTATGTCAGGAACATGGGCGGAAACTCCCAGATATGCTCTGAATTGTTGCATAACGGTACAAAATATACTGAACCTACAGACATAGCCAACATCATGGCAGACAGATTCAGTGCAAACTTCTCCCCCCCTTCCCCCCAAAGGAGCAAATGCCTATCCCAACTGAATGTAACCTCCCTGACATCACAGATGCACAGGTGAAAGCTGTCCTCTCCAAAGCAAAAAACACAGCATCTATGGGACCAGACAGTGTCCCAGGCTGTGTCTTACATGAGCTCCAAGAAGAACTGAACCCTCACATTAAGTCACTGTTCAAACTTAGCCTTACTACAGGATATGTACCCAAAGAATGGCGTACAGCTACAGTGGTCCCACTCCACAAAGGTGGTGCCACAATGGACCACGGAAACTATTGCCCCATAAGCCTGACTAGTCTGGTCTGTAAAGCTATGGAGCGTATTATCATGGAACTCATAAACAAAGACATTGGGAGCCTCCAGACACTGGACCCTACCCAATTCGGCTTTGTTAAGGGCAGATCTTGCCTCTTAAACCTAGTTGATTTCTTTGAAACAGTTACCAAAGCCATAGATGAGGGAAAGGTAGTCCACACAGCCTACCTGGACCTCGCGAAAGCCTTTACATGCTAAGGGCTTGCAAGTGTAAATTATTAGTCTCACTGCAGGACCAATTAGGAATTCACAGACAGTCCTCTTTGATGTACACTTACTAAGGGTGTGTCAGGGAGAAAAGACTTACAAGAAAGCAAATAAGTACATTGACTGTCTTAAAAGGGCAACATACCTGACATCTGAAGCTTAAATAAAATAATCCAACAATGTGTACAAAGAAGCAAACACATAGAAGGACTATAAAAGTAAACTTCAAGCACATTTAATAAAACAAGCCCAGTGCATAAGAACAGGTAAGCGCTTTCACAGTTAGCTTCATCAGACTAAAATATTGCACACCCCATAACCAAGTTTAAATACAGCAACCTGGCCAATCAAATGGCATGATGAAAGTCACATGATAAAAAATCACATCATAAACAGCATTGGGATGTACGTTAAACACATATTGAGTACAATATAAAACATGAGTTTATAACTAACTTTCACCATGAAAGCAAATATGCAAATAACAAAAAACAACATTCTCTCTCTCTCTCTATGTATATATATATATATATATATATATATATATATATATATATATATATATATATATATATATGCATAGATATATTTAAATATGATCATAAAACCATCAATTAAAAGTCATTACACTTTTAAATACCTAGATTTAAATATAGGTTTAAGGGAGGCTTTTTCATTTAAGCCTTTCCCCTATCTGCCCTAAGTTGAATAATCCATCTCTCTTCTTTACTCTCAGTGCAGGTCTTGATATCACCTTCACTTATACTAGGAAAGGTATAGTCAATGACCCAAAAACTAAAGGTATTACTAACCCCTTCTTGCATAGCATGCTTAGATACGGCATTGTTGCTAGAATCTATTTTATGTTGTATAGACGTTCCCTAATCCTGTCTTTGAACATCCTATCAGTTTTACCCACATAATAGGAGACACACACTACCCAATAAGCGAGGTAAACCACGTACTGGGTAAGGCAGTTAGCAGACACCTTAAACACATACAACCCATAAATGGATGAGTAAAAAACCCACTATTATCAATGTTATTGCAATAATTACACATACCACATGGCCTAGTGCAAAAATCCTTATTAACCATTGGCATGAAAGTATCCTTCGGTCTACACATGATTCTTTTCAAATTCATTTTATTTTTAAACAAAAATGTAGGTGTGTCTCCTATAATCCCTCCAATAACTGAATGTGTAGTGAGGATGTCCCAGTGCTTCCTGACTATGTCCATGATGGAATTAATGTCAGCAGAATAGTACAAGAGTACCCTTACCTTATTAACAAGCTTATTAGCCTTACTATCATCTGCAGTCCCACCTCCATTAGAAATATATGGATGATCACACTTTTTAGCTCTGAGTAAATTTTGTCTGCAGTCTTAAAGAAGTAACTGAAACAGATAGTAACAACAAAGCAAATCATGTAGCAGTCTTGTTAGAGAAGCATAGATAAGGGAATGACAAGTCTCAAAATAAAGAGATGAAAAGAGCTGCAGTGTTGCTCATTTTTACTTAATATTTTGTTAGGAAGTTTAGCTTAACTCTTGCCAATATCATAGACATCCACATCTCTAACTGCAAATCACAGTATTTGTATGTGTCTTAGGCCCATAGTGATAATAACCCCAAATGTGTGTTGTAGGCTCATATCCGGAGAGTGTGCTGTTTGTGTGAACATATTGATGTTTAAGGGGCATATGTTCATGTTCTAAGACAATACAGTTCAGTTAACATCAGAAATGTACATTTAACTGCTTGTGTCATGATGTTTCCTCAATCTAAGTATTTTTTCTTTTCTTTTCTCTTCATCATTTGCATATCATTTGTCACTGAGCACTCTTGATAGGCAGTTGTCCCCTGGCAGTGACCAATGGTTTACTTCTTAAGGAAAAAAAGTAAAAATTTTAATTCTGTAGTGCAAACAAGTCTGGGAATGGTACATGGCTATCTGCACTCTGGATAGTATTCAGTGAAGAAAAGGAAGCTGTCAGCTAACTTTCTCTCTGGAACAATGTGTAAGTTAACTGAGTTTAGAGAAAATAACAGGTGCTGTAGGATTTAAATTAATTTCACAGGCACTTTTACAGAGGGAGTAAGAATGCCATTTGTTACAATATTTTGATTAGTAATATAGCAATAAATGCAAATAACTATCATATCTATGTTTATTGCTACAAAATTTATCGTTAATGCTTGCTACAGAAGTCCAATATAATGTGTATAAATTATGCTAAACATGAAAATGATGATCTGCAGCTTGGTTTGTCACTTGGTGGTGTAAACCTTGGGTCTAGATGATTGTCACTGTTGAAATGAAACCCCAACCCCATGTGCAAAAATTTGAAAAAGGGAGTATGGAAGAATGGATGGATGGATGGTTGGATGGATGGATGGATGGAAATGATGATATTTAATTTACAATGCACTTGCATAGGAATAATGTACACAATATTTTTGTTATAATTATTTAGCGTACTCACATTTCATATGTTTATGTTTAGCCAGTATGTTTTGTGAAGTATGTATGTAACTTAACCCATCATGTATTATTCAGGTCATGCAACTGACTGCATACTTCTGAAATATTTTTACTAACACAAATACTACCTTGTCCATAGACATGCAGTCCCATATCTAAGCAAAGTCATAGACATACTGACAATGTATACATTCATTTGTTATTAAATTAGTAAACCTCTCATTACCATATTAAAAAGTAAGTTCTCCTGTGGCACTGACAGTTAATAACCCAGGTTTAACAATGTATCCTTTTTTTTCTCTTTGCATTGGTTCAGTTTCCAGGTGGTACTACTCAATCTTATTAGTGTGTAAGTTCTAACAGCCCAGTATGTCACAAGTCATACCATTTGTCCTTCAACCAACCATGATTATAACAAACACCAGAAAGCATTTCAGTGTTTAACATTGGAGCATGTGTTAATATGCTGAGCATCATGCATGGACTAAACTCACAGCCATATTTCACACCTTCTGTATCTTTCGATGTAATCCCTGCCAATGTGTCTGTCAAGCCATTGCTGTGCCTTCAGTTGCACAAATGCAGCTGGCAAGGCTGTGTGTCTTTGTGTACAACCTTTTACACATGAAATCTGAATTGGGCGTCAAGTTAGATATTTTGTTAGCTTGACTTTTGCAGACATGGCTGACATTGGAAAGAATAGTGCTAAATTTAGAGGACATAGGTGGGGTGTTGAGGAGTCCAGGATTTTTGTGGCACTCCTTGTGAAGTGCTAGAGCCTGAGGATGCTGCAGGGGGATTATACCTGGTCTCAGTATAAGGCTAAAGCTTTTACTGTCTTGGCTAAGACTGTCTCATGTGCAACTGGCATCCTATGCATTGGGGAGCAATTTCATCACCACTACAGTGACATGAAGAGGCACAAGTGGGACCTCCTGAGTGAATGGGAGAATGAATGTAAGACTGCAATCACACTCAGTTGTGTAAGTATACTGAACCATCACCTGTCTATGATGAAGCAGTAATTAATCAGCTAGCACAGTTATGTGTTATGCTTTCATATATATTTTTTTCTTTTCTGTTCTCTACTGTACAGCTGCAGCAGAAGTAGCAGACAACTGTCAGGCACATGATACATTTGCACTGGGTCTGAAGGCAAGGCAAAGAAATATTTTCAGTCAATAACTGCATATCACCTTGAGCAGGCATACTTTAACTTTTACATCATGCCTACATGCCTGCTGCAATAGCTCTTGGTTATTGCATTAGGCAATTACATCAGGTTCATTGTGTGTGGGTTCAATACCCAGAAACAGACATTAGATTTTTTTGACAGGATAGTATTTAAAAGATATTAACTGCAATGCTGCATGACATTAACAATTTAATATTTGCAAATGCAGTTATTAACTTTGAAAGTTTATATTTGAGATGGCATAGTCAAATATATGATTCTATTTTTCATATCATACCATTGAGATTAATTGATTTTATGACACATTAATGCCTTGCCATTGTTTCTGGATGTAGCAAACGTGTACATATTTATCTCTGATATTGGTTTATTTATTGAAATAAAAAACTAGTGTGACATGCCATTGATCTAATCCTCTCTGTTTTGATTCCTCCCATCATATCTCTCATGATTTTTTATTCATATATCATTTTTTAATACATTGCTGCTGAACAAAAAATGACCACCAGCTCAAGGAGCTAGACTGACCACTGCAATTCGGCCCAATTTACCTCCACAGGTAGCTGAGGCATAACCACCTCAGGCAGCACAGACACCCAGCACAACTGGGTCCCAGCCTGTCAGTATTGTCCCCAGAACTCCTGCCCTACATGCTCCGCCTGTGTCAGGTAGTGCTGCCCTGGCTGTTGGTACAGTGGTACCCTCTTGCAGCAGTAGTAGTGGAAGTAGTCGTCTTGTTACCCATCAGCAGCTGACAGGGCAAGTGGAGGGTAACATTTTTGAGAGGCCTTGGTGTCTGAATTGTCAGGGTTAAAAGATCCTGCATCATATTTCCAAAGCAATAGAATGTCCAGCACTGACCCAGGTAAATGAACCAGGAGATAGTGATGATAGTTTTGAGGGTGAGGATTTGATATGCACTGTTCTCAAACTGGACGTGTGTGTGCCCCTATTGTCCCCTATCTATTACAATCATGGTGTTCCTCACCCTTTTGTAATCATCACTATTGCTGTCTTTCTTCTATGCCCTGTATGTCTGTGCCTGCTACCTCACCTAGCCTACCTACCTGATCATCTTATTTCTAAACACTTTTCCCAGCATTACTCTCTTTCTCTCTATCTCTCCCAAAAATAAATAAATAAATACATAAAAACATAAAATGGACTCCTGTTCCACAAAATAAATTATGACCCACACACAGCTCTCCACCTTACCTCTGTGTCATCTCGACACACTTGATTAGGTCCAATTTGCTATGCAACATTATTCTGTTGTTGTCACCCATCTCTATTATGATGACTCCCAAAGTCTTGAGATTCTGTGTAAAATTCTACATTCATGTTGTGAAGAAGGATATAGCTATGATGCTCTCCCACCACCATCCTGCAAATCTCTGAATTCTTTCTCCTGTGTTCTCCCCTCTGCTTTTCCCCATTTTAATCACTGTCCTATCAACCCCTTTTTATCACATGTCTGATCTGGTCAAAAAATCCATACATAACACTCAGGGCCAGTAATGGTGCTTCAAAAAAGCCTTCAATTTTTTGCCCTCAGCATTTGTGCTGAGGTTGGTAGTGTGCATCAATGCTGAATTATGGTGAGTGGCATTTAATGTTCTATGGCAAAAGCTGAAAATTTTAATTTCAACCACAATAGCAACACTTGCTTCCCACAAACATGTTTATATCTGACAGTCTGTAGGAATACAGAGTTAAGGCAGAGTAAAGACAGTACTTTGAAACAATTACTCTAACAGTTCATAGACTGCTGGAAGTAATGAACCAGAAGTTCCCAAGTGGTGGGTTCAGATAATTCCTCTATCTATAGACTGATGTTTTTGCATAGTGTCATGGGTTTGACTACACCTATATGTCAAGTTATTATTTCATGATATTTTAGATTCTTATCGTATCCTATCATATATTTATCTGGAAATGTCTGCATGTATCTCCAGTAACAATGTTCCATGAATACGCCATTTGAGTAGTGCAGCAAGAAAGCATTTGAAAAAAAAAATACATTTCATCAACTACAGGGACACTTAATAAACTATCCTTATCCTGCTTATGTCTTAATCTTGTTTCTGTTTTCCTACGCCTTCTTGCTCCCTGTTGCAAGTACTTTATTGTGCAGAGCATGACAGATTAATAAAGATCATCCTAAATGTACCATAAAAAACTCTTACTGTTTCTTTCTCCACCTCTGTTTCTCTCTGTTCACCCCTTCAGCTTCAGTAAGTTGTAAGTGCTCCTTCAAAACTGGGAGAAGTAGGATTTCCTTTGTGGTGTGCTGTGATAACGTGCAAGTGGACAGATTGATTTTTGAATACTTTCAGGGTTCTAATCCAGACATACAGTATGCAAACTGTTTATTGAATGTTTTTAGTGCACTATTTTCTGTGTGGCTGTTGTCTTCATCTTGTTTGATCCACCACCATCATGCTGCTGTTTTAAACTACTTGCTTTCTGCCTCTCTCACCCACTCTGCCCCCTGTCTCCCACCAATGTCTCTTCCCCTTCTGTGTCTACAGTCTGACTCTTCAGCAGTTGCACAATCCCTGGTGCAGAGCAGCAAGTGTACCTTAGGGGAAATGGAATTACATAGCCCTTGGTAAAATGTTGTGAGTTTTTGCCTTTGACCGTGTTATTTTGGTGCCACTCATGCTACTGTGCTTATCTAGGTACAGTCAGGTAAAGCTTCCATTCAATAGGCTGAAGTGTTGAATGTAAACAATCTAGAATATTCCAATCGCATTCTGCAATGGATATTTTGTATGTTGTCAGTTTAATTTCTCCAAGTCTTTTGGGTTTCTAATACCATGACAGGAATGGACCCCATTCCTAAGTTAATGTATGATTAAAGTTTGTGAAATTAATATTCTTTCAATATTTGAGGTTAGCCAAAAGTTCTTTTCACAGCACACTCACAGAGTACAGAACTGATTCTGCAATTCATAAGGAGTTACACGTATGAGTAAAATATTAAAATACAAATATAAATTTCTTTTTATAAGACCCGTTGCTCCTACTACTATTGGAACTGTTTGAATATCTTTCTTCCACACTCCCCTCATTTCTGCTTGCAAATCCTAGTTTTTTTATGACTTTGTGCCTCTCTCTCTACGTATGACACTGTAATCACTGGATGTAGCGATTTCCTCTGATCAAGGTTTGTAATGTATACCTCATGTAATGTAAAATTATTATTGCTGTGATGAAGTGTGATGCCTAAATTCTCCCTAGCCTATTTTGTGACTGCCCCTTCAAACATTAAAATTAATGTTGCTTTTGTCTCAGTCACTGTTATTCTTCCAAATCTCTGCATGCTTCCTACTGGAAACACTTGTCTGTACATAGCATGATAGTTTACTTGTCAGGAAAAGCAAAACAGTAACACACTCTAAAGATATTAAAAATGCCTCACAAAAATATAACATTCTTTGAGTGTCTCTATCCCTGTATTCATGTCTCTACTTTTCCCAGTTCTGTATCATCACTTTTTACTGCTTCATATTTATTAGGCTACTGGATGTAATGTACTCACTCTGGGATTTTACCGTTGTCATGTGTACAATAAAGAGTAATAAATACATTATCTTTTGCTTCGCTCTGTTTTCATATTTGGACTCTTTAAATGAGTATGCTGTTAGTAATTTCTAGAGTACTAAATGCCATGCACATTTAAAGGTGACACCTGATAAGACTAGTGATCTGTGTTCCTCATGACAAAAGCTGGATGATTTGCTTACCGTTATTAACAGTAAATCTATTCTTAACTGATGAGTATTGAACTTGTGCAATCGGCATAGCTTGGAGAACTGTTTCAATACATGCAATGATCCTGCAATGACCCAACATAACTTATCTTCCTGTCCCCCACAATTTTCTGCCCATCTCCTATATATTAATCGACTATACTAATCATTCTGATGGCCTCTTAACTTCCATTTATGGTATTGTTACACTAATTTCCTGTTTAAGATGCTTTTCTCACCTACCTACTACCTAGGGTTTTCTTCTGTTTTCACTCTACACTTGTCCTCTCCTTGACACCATCTTCCTATCCTTTCTTATAATTGCCTGTGTTCTTATGCTGTCTTTTGTTATAACTTACTATTGACATATTTGTTCGATGTACATTTTTGTTCTCTCCATTTTGCTTGTAATCACTTGTAAAAAGAAACTGACCTTGTTACTATATGTTAGCTATCTCATGTTAGGTATTTTATCTTGATTAATCCTGTAATCGTTGTCAGTTTTATCTAATGTAATGTTCTATTGTAATATTTGGAGCATTTCTCCTCAGGTCTCCACTGAAAAAGGGTCTCTTCCCAGTTGGACTAACCCAGTTAATAAATGTCAAACAAACAGATAACTAAATATATATATATATATATATATATATATATATATATATATATATATATATATATAAATATATATATATTAGTGACTAGACTGATTAAATAAATAATGTTAGGCAAAGTGCGAATTGAACACATTTTGGAAAGGAAGTGTCTATGGTCTGTAAAGATCACCCAACCCCTATTGAGCAGGATAATATGACTGACAACTCTGGAATTCTGGGAACTTGTATTCGTCAATCTGAGGATTCAGAGAATATAAAAGAATATAAAAAAAAGAAAGAAATGAAGAAGTTCACAACAATAACAAGGAAGAAAAATAAATTGATAAAAGTCTGTAAAGCAAAGAAAATACATACTAAATAGGAGACTACATTGTATGCACCTCGTAGATTACAGAGAATAACATTTTTCTATCAGAAAACCTTCAATTTACAAAAAAGGTGTAATTTTTCCAAAAGAGAAGGTAGAAAAAAGAGGCAAGGGGCAGGTGAAAAGGAAGGAGTCAAAATTGAATGCAGAAGGATTGAAGAAAGACTAAAGTTGACAAAATGGCTCTGCTGTGGAAGTACAAAGCCAATTGGATGAAAATTGTATGCTTGGAAATGTAATTAGCAATGAAACAGTGGAACAGATACGACTAATGGCCATGATGATCATTCCTTTGTAACAACTGATAGATCAGATATTACTGAATTAGAAGTTGAAGATACTTTAGATCTGGTCAGAAAAGATATTCGCATAATTTGGAAGGTGCAGTGGTGCAGTGCTAGAGTTGTCACCCTACAGCAAGAGGATCTCTGGTCCAATTCTTGGCTGAAGTGCCTTCTGTGTGGAGTCTTCATGTCCTCCCTGCATTAGTGTGGGTTTCCTCTGGGTGCTCCAGTTTCCTGCCACGTTTCAAAGATGTGCATCTGGAGCATTTCTCCCTGGGCCTCTGCTGAAAATAGGCTGGGCTTTGTTCCATGTCAGACTTTCCTGGGTAAACAAATGTTAAATAAATAAAATAATTGGAGATTCATTTGTTATATTCAATTAATAGAGGAACTGGTACTTCCATTTTCAGAGAAGATAATGAATACTGAATAGTATGCTTGACAGAGCAAAAACAGAGAATCTAAGACAGGGCTTAGAACACCTTAATGTAAGGACGTACATATGATCTCATACATAAAGACTCTGACTGTTATTAGGGAACTTACAGCCCTCGTAGATAGCAGAGTTTGTTCAGTTAGGACATATTTTTCACAACTCACATATAGAAAGGAGAGTCAGATCACAGTGAATGAAAATATTTTTTGGGTAAATAGCTATATGAAAAAAAAAAAAGTCCTGTTTTAAAAAAACTGGAAATATGTAGAGCATCCAAGCCTAATTTTGGACACACATGTTCAGAAAGAATGGTGTGCCCTTGTCAAGGTCATGATATCGCAGCTTCCAATACCCAAATGGCTCACAATTGTAGTAAAACTTGCATGGTGGCATATCCATTCTTCACGGTATTATGTAGCTTCTGTGATCACACAGTCAGGAGTTCAAACACTTGTAAGCACTGTGTGTCTTTATGCTGTCATGCATGAATGAAATCCACAACTGTTATAATGTATAAAATATATTTGGAGAATCCTTTCCCTTCCCTTTCATCTCATATAAACTTATTGTAACACAGTCAGATGCTGTAATTACTTTACCTAGGTGAAGTCTCAAAGTTATGTTAAGACTTTCACTGTGGTGCATGTGATTCAAACACATGCTGTTAGTCAGTGGACTTATCCAGCAAATGGCAGCAGTATATGAATGTACTAGTGTTACACAAACAACACTTATTGAAGTTATTATTATTCATTTTTACTTTGGAGAAAGAAATAGTAAATCGTTTTGCAATTTCCTGGCAGTGAAACAGTTGTTCTGTGAATGTCATGTTGTGAGTGTTTCAGCAAAACATGCATTCACTAATGACTTGTATACCATATCTGCATAGACATTGGGTGGTTTAATTCTGGGACAGTGTGTATACAAAATAACAACAAAAGCTTCCTAGGCCAAGAAACACTGATATTGCACTGCTCACAGTTGTTTGAATATTAACATAGTTACCTCCTTGCCATAATTCTGTCAAAATAATATTGTAGAAATTATCATCGTGTCCTTTCTTACTTTACACAGTAATTTAATTTATTTCTGACAAGATCCATTGCTGTGTTGTGTAATAGACACAGTCAGTATACACATCTGTAGAGTGTGGTGTATGACTGGCAGGGTTTTGAATCTGGTAGTATCTGTCTGTCAGACAACTGTTTCAGGCAAGAGTGATAAAAGCAAAAGAACAGTTTATGGCCGAGTCAAACAGCCATGTTTTTAAGGCATCACTCTCCAAGATAGGGTATACATACCCATTACAATAGTAAAATGCTGTAAGCCCTGCAAGTGTGTTTGTCATGGCACACAAACACAGTATGCCTATTTCTATGGTGCTAAAGGCTGATATGCAGCTTTCTGATAACAGTTCTGACATGTTTTTGAGCATGGCATGCTGCATGTCTTGAGTTTATAATTGATTGCTTACAAGCATTACTTAATTTCCAAATAATGATTATTTGTATTGCATGTGTTCATCAAAAGATTTACGTTATTACTGTAATTCTATTCTTCACACTGTACAACTTTATAAGACATTATGATTTACATAACATTTCTTACTGTATGGCATGATGCCAGATCATCATAAAGTGCAATTGCGTCTGTGTTAGGACACTTTCTTGTGTGTTTGTGTTATTTACATGCTGTTATGTCAGTGTTCACAGTAATTTGTCATGAACATGTCCTATATAGTTATGTAGTAGATGAACTCCATTTACAAACACAGACATTGAAGTTCTGAGATGTCATCAGACCTGTGTTGTCAGTTGTCAGTTGTGTATTTTAAGCATTGTTATATTACTGCATAGATGTACATGAATATACAACACGTACCTTTCCAATACATCTTTCAAGGTAATAAGAACCCCTTTCTAGTCTTGCTGGCAAACCATGTCTCTTTGTGATGTGCATGACACAATAGCTGTACGACTCATTTCTTCCTGTTTATGCATGATGAAGTGGAGAATACAGCAGTGCTGTCAGTTATCACACATACATTCCCTATATATATATATATATATATATATATATATATATATATATATATTTATATATATGTATGTCATATTCAATAACTACAGTTTATTCAAATAGCCGATAAAGTAGACACTGTTCTTGCTTACTGCTACCTCAGTTTGGCATGCTATCAACATTAATATCACCTGCACTTCCCTTTGATACAGTGCTGCTCTGTGTCCCTCTCACATCCATTGATTGCTTGTCTGTTTTTATTATATGCATGGGTCAATGACTGGGAACAGGATTAATTATTATTGTATCAGTATGGAAGTATTTTTGTGTAACATTTCTTTATGACATAATCACATTTGACTTCATTATCTGAGTATGTTTGCTGTTTGCCATCCTCTCATACTTATGTCTGCACTGCTACCATAGCATTCTGTGTACATTCTCACCATTTAACATCCCTTGCACCTTAATTGTTGTAAGAAATGTGCCCTTACTTCATATAAGCTGTCTGTACATGCTTGCATAATATGTTTGCTTACAGGCCAGCCATTTGGTTTACATTTGAGTGCTCATACTTCGCCGCAGCTTTTCTTGGCCATCAACACTGCTGCTGGCCACAAAACATTGCTGTTAAGTGTTTAAGCAGGATGAGTAGCAAGCATATTCAATGACAATAATATGCTTAAATCATGTAGTAAATAAGTCTTTTATTGGTCTTTCAGAATTTCTAAAAATTATTGTTTGACACATTTTTATTTGCCAATCTACATGTTGTTCTTATAATAGTGACTGTTCTCCTGCAACTACCAAAGTATATACTGTGACTATATCATGCTCATTGTTTACATCCTGGAGAGTGTCTGCCTTGTACTCCACTGAAAATAGGGCACTCCAGCTTAACCATCATGGTTAATGAATAGAGTAAATTCAAACAAACATGCATGTATATGTCTCCATGCGTAAATCAGATATAGATGCATACATGCTTGCATACATTTCTACAGACATAATTCAGATGTAAATACATAGATACCTGATAGTTGTTAATGCATGTACACATGGGTCTACTTTTAAATTTTAAACTTTCAAAACATCAACTTTCTTAAGGTTGAGGCCATAAAATCAAAGTTTTTAAACTTTGAACTGTTTAAATGGAGATCACCGAAGAGAACAGAATGGTATATTTACAGTTTTTCCTAGCTGTAGTGCGATCTTGGAGTTGGTATATTTAATTAGCACAGGGTGTGGGGGGAGGGTGCAGAGGGACTTGTCCCCCTACAAAAATGTAAAAAAAAAAGAGGTTTTTGTTTTTATTTATTTTTTTATTTAAATTTCAAAGTTTCAAAACTTTGATCTTATGGTCTCAACCATAAGAAAGTTGACGTTTTGAAATTTCAAAATTTAGAAGTAAACCCATATGCAGGGTGGCCACGGTAGTGCAGCAGCTTGGCATTGCCACCTCACAGCAAGAGGTTCTCTGGTTCGATCCTCGGCTGGGGTGCCTTCTGTGCGGAGTCTGCATGTCCTCCCTGTGGTTGCGTGGGTTTCCTCCAGGTGCTCCGGTTTCCTCCCACATCCCAAAGACATGCTGTAGGTGGATTGGACACACTAAATTGGCCCTAGATGTGAGTGTGTGCATGTGTGTGCCTTCTGTGGAAGGTTGGGTGCCGGGCTGGCAACTCGACACTGTAAAACTCCACTGCCAATTATGTGCGGACGGTGATCCACTGTGGCAACCCCTAACCGGGAAAAGCTGAATGAAGAAGAAGAAGAAGTAGACCCCTATGCATATATAGCTTCTTCTTTTTCTTTTGGCTTTTCCCAGTTAGGGGTCACCACAGAGGATCACCTGTCTGCTTATGACTGGCAGTGGAGTTTTACGGTGTCTAGTAGCCAGCCTGGTGCCCAGCCTTCCATGGAAGGCACACACACATGCCTAGAGCCAATTTAGAGTATCCAATCCACCTACGTCATGTCTTTGGGATGTGGGAGGAAACTGGAGCACCTGGAGGAATCCCATGCAACCACAGGGAAGACATGCAGACTCTGCAGAGAAGGCACCCCAGCCGAGGATCAAACCGGAGAACCTCTTGCTGTGAGGCGGCAACGCTAACCACTGCACCAGCGCGGCTGCCCCATATGCATATATATCTACATACATAAATTAAATGTAAATTCATGCACACATCCATAAATTCATGCATATCTATATATGCAAATCAGGTAAATGCAGTATGCACAGTCCTCAGTGTGTGCTTTCATCAGCAGGTTACTCTGGTGCATAAATTCTTTATGCTGTTCCATGAGTACAGCCTGTTTCCATCCCCAAGCACAACAAACATTTATTTATGAGCTTCATACTACATTCAAGCAGCAGAAGAAGAAGTAGCATACTGAATCTGTGACCTCTAAGTTGCAGCTCTTGCGGTCTACCATATGCATGGCTTACTTGTCTCTGGGTTATGAATATTATTCATACATTTTGATGCCATATGCCTTGTTAAACTACATCCATCTTGACTATTTCAGCTGCCACAAAATGTTAGAATGTGGAATACACATTTTTCTAGCCTGACACATTTCTAGCCAGGTACAACAAAGATATAATTTCAAGAATTTAAGTGAATTTGTTTGTTGATGTACAGCAGCAGCAGAAAATGTGTTATGCATATTACTAGAAGATGTTTATAAAAGTGATAATGCCAGTGGAACCAGTTCACAACAAATATACACTCATAGTCTGATGTGGCTATTGGGTATCACATATACCTGCCTGTGTCAAATTGTGATACCATCAGTAATGTGAGTGCACACAAAATGAGACGGTGGGATCACTAGCATCATTCTCCTTGCTAATTTCTGCTTCTCAGCAGTTTCTTAGTACTGCCAAAAATTCAGTCACAGGAGAGAGAGTTGCATGCACAAGCTTGGTGATCAGACAAATGGTTACTTTGCATGCCTGTCTGTATTTATGAGGTAAATCCTCAGTGTTATCCAAAATGACAAAGTAGCACCTGGCTATGCCTCCTTATCATAGGTTCCCATGCTAGACTATACACCAGCAGTGTTGTTGTGCACTGGTGCTGTTTGAATTATAGGTCTGCTGCATTGTTCTGAAGGAAAATAGATCAAACATATACTTTTGAGTGTGGCAAACCTAATGCCTGTGAGTGGTTGCAAAGTTTCTACAACTGATAACTTAAAAGAAGGGACTGTGCAATAAAACCAATAACCAAAGTAAAGCACAGAATAGCGATCTGCCTTGCACATTCAGCCTAAAAACGCCACAAATGGAGGCAAAAAAAAAAAAAGAAAAAAATCCACATTTAATAAGACATTGAGCACTTTCATCTTTCCATATCCAGACTTCAACAGATTGAATTACATCCACAAAGATTCCACTTAAATAGGAGCATAAATTAATTGACATCAATTAAACCAATTAGAGAATCGTTTAAAAAATAGTTTTAAAACAGGACTGCTGGAAATACAATAATTTAGCCTTGGTTAAAGGTTTGCTCCCAAAAGTAATTGTCAGTACATCTCCAGATACTCAATTCGGGTTTCCTATGCCCCTCCGCAGAGATCCAGTTGAACATCCTCCAGGACAGTTTCACATATTTTCCTGTGTTTCACCAAAGCATTATTGTCACACCTCCTGTTTATATCATGTATATGTTCATATATATGCTTTTTAGGGGTCTCTCAGTTTTCCCAACATAGAATGCTGGCATATACTAACAACAGCAAGGTAAATTGCCCCTCTGCTATTACATTTAAAACACTTTTTAGTTATTTTATTTTTTATTTCTCCAAGTCTATTGTGTTTCTAATACCATGATGGGAATGGACCCCATTTCTAAGTTAAAGTGTGATTGAAGTTCATGAAATTAGCATTGTTTCAATCTTTTGATATTAGCCATAAGTGTTCTTTGCAGCACCCACAACGTGCCCAGTAATGACCCCCTATGCAATTCACATGAAGTTATATGTATCGGTAACATATCTAAGTATGACTGTAAATTCTTTTTTATAAGATCCAAAACGTTTAGTCAGAAAATCTCAAAAAAATTGCTTAATTTATTTAACTATATGAAATATAACAATATTATAGATAGACATCTTAATTTTAAAACAATGTTTATCTTCAAAGAAAATACTGATTCTAAAAATCCTTGGAATTATAGACCTATTTCCCTGATTAACCTGGATATTACAATTATTGCTATAATAATGGCTAACAGATTAAACCATCCCTAGTATTATATCACCTAACCAGTCAGGATTTATACAATATAGACAAACCTATAAAAAATATGGTTACACTAGGTGCAATGATAAACCTTTCCAACCAAAATCAAACATCATTATTTGCCCTTGCAAATGATGCCTCCAAGGCTTTTGATAGACTAAATTTAAGATTTCTTCTCTCAGCCTTAGTTACTTCAGCATACCTCCAAGTTTCATTTGATCTATTAATACACTGTACTCCAATGCACATACATCATTATATATCAACAAGATGACTTCTCCTCACATCCCTAATTTAAATGGATCAAGACAAGGTTATCCATTATCTCCTTACTTTTTAATGGATACATTCAGCCCTTATTTTTACTCATGATGCAGATAACCTTCCATCACATATCGATTCTGTATAACACCAGAATAGCACTTTCATCATTCACTGATGACCTAAACTTATACTTCACACTTCCAAATTCTGACTCGCAGAAAATTTTGAACTCAACAGATACATTTTCTAAATACTCTATAAATTAAACCTAGAGAAATCCTTAATTTTTCCCAATTAACTGATCCTACCAATTCCTTCCCTACGCTTTCTCAAAGGAAATTAAATTCAGTCACTCTTTGAAATATCTGGGAATATCCTTTCAACAAGATTCAAAATTATTCTACCAAAGTAACATTACCAAGCTTTGGCAAGCAACACAACAGGACCTTTTTAGATAAGAATAAAACACAACTTTCATTTCTATCGAAAGTAGCAGTGGTTAAGATGAACATATTGCCAAGATTATTATATGATTTTAATGCCTCAAATGTATAATAGTAAATAACATAATTTTCTATGTACTTTACTCCTCCCTGTCTAAATTCTTATGGTCTCCTAAATCAGTTAGAATTGCGTATAAAAAACTGGTATACCTTAAAATTCAAGGAGGGCTGATTCTTCCAGACTTCACATTATACTATAACATTATTAATTCTAACAGACTTATAAATATTTCGGATTATAACCCAAACATGAAGTCATTGACATCCCTCTGGATAGAACTTTTTTATAATTATATTAAAAGTTTCAATTTAAATCCTAAAGCTCTTCCTTCTTTTAACAAAGAGAGTCTAAAAACATCAAGTTATACAAATTCTTAAAAATAAAATACTCAAGTCTTCCAAAATCATGGATATGTTAAATGTATCCAATGCCTTCAACACCTTGCAACTTTTTCACCTTAATCAAAACTTTAAATGTAACAATAGAATGCCTAACCTTAATAAGTCCCCTCTCTTAAAACAGAAATATCTGCAATACCTATACTCCCCTTAGAAACCACTCTATTACGGATGAGACTAGCACTTGTCCTTCCTAAAAGCTATACCATTATTCTGAGACAGATTAGAGAATTGGGTACCAATATCCTGGGAAATCCTAAATTTAATGAAAATGACATCAATACAAGCAAAATTCTTTGGTACCTCCTATTAACGAACAAGAAAATTATTTCTAATACATATAAACGTATTATTCCTAATACATATAAACTTATTATGTCAATCAAATACAAAAATGAAGTTCTCATCTCCAGTTATCGGACTGAACTAGATCCAACAATTACATTCGACCAAAAAATTAGATCCATCCAAATAACTACAAGATCAATCCCCTTTTAAAAAAAATGTGATTACGCACAACTAATGATTTTAAATAACTCTTATCTTACCCAAACTGTTTTTAATAAGTTTGACCACAAAATGTCCCCACTCTGCCCATACTGTGAGTCTCAAAGGGTGGATCACTTACATACTTTTCAGAGCTGTAAATGCTACTTCTAACAATGGTGCTCCATAAAAATCAAATTACAAAAATGGGCTATGAGAAATCTACCCTTTCATGGAAATTTGGTGTGCTGCATATTCCCCCTCTAGACTTGATGAAACTTCATATACATATAATAGTCACTCTCTTCACCTTAATTGAATTCTGTATTACATTGAACTGGAATTATAGATTCCCAACTCTCTCGGAAAGGGTATAAACAACCTACAGTCAAGTACATAACAATCCATAAATACTTAATGTATAGTCAAAACTACATCTGCCCTTTCTAGAATACTGGAGTTTATTATTTGATCACTTTTTAAACTAAAGACAATACTTATTTTATATCCTTTAGGGTTGGGAGTCCTTCTTCACATTTAGTAACTTAATCTCTTATTTATTTTTCTCTCAATTATCATTTATGAGGACCTCTATATCTTATAAATTAGGTCTGATTGACTAAACCAGATATCCGCAAATGTTTATTTTACATGAGTAGGCAAATGGCACCTTTGTATATAGTTTGCATATAGTTTGTGAAGTGTATATTGTATATTGTTATATACTAGGAATTGCTGGTTAATGTTTCCTTTGTTATTGATGACATATGTCTTTACTGTGTTACTTATGCTGTTTTCATAAAATATAATAAAGAGTTTTGAAAAAAAAGACCAGTTGCTCCTACTACTAATGAAATTGTCTGGTTATCTTTCTTCCATGTTGCCCTCATTTCTGCCTGCAAATCCTGGTGCTTTGTGCCTTTTGTTCCTCTCTGTATGTAAGACACTGTTATCACTGGGTGTAGTGATTTCAATAATCAATGCTACTTTTGTCTTCTTTTCATGGACTACTATATCTGGTTTTCTTGCATCTATTTTTTGAACTGTTGGTAATGGATGATCCCATGTGATATAAACTTCACCATTTTCTATGATGCTTTCTGGCTCATGTTTCCAATGCTTTTCAGCTGCTTCAATATTATAATGTTTGCAGAATCCCCAATGCAACAGTCTTGCCATATAATTATACCATTCAGTATACAGTCCTTTTGCCATTAGTATGTTACAACCAGCAACAAAGTGTGGAACTGTTTCCAATTCTGTTTTACAAAACCTACATTTGTCTGTTTCACCCAAATGTCCAATGGGCTTTGTAAATAAACTTGCATGTAGTCCACTGTCTTGGGCCACCAGTATTAACCTTTCATCTTTTGGTTTAAATTTACCCTCCTTAACCATTCCTGCATTTGATGCTGATCAACATGAGGTTGTTCCAATAGTTTCCTATATTTTCAACTATATTTATACATTTGCTACATTCTTGCCTTCTCATCTGATCCTTCACTTATATTCTTTCCTTTGTTTTTTGTCACATTCTGTTGCCACCTGATTTTTATCTACTTCTGGTTTGATTTCCATTCCCGCTTGACACCGATATGCTTCTGCTAAACTAAGCAGAGAAGTCATCTTACGCTTATTCTCCTCATATTTCAATACTTTGACTATGTCTGGGTCTTGTGAGGTCAACAGATATGTATGCAGTCCCACTATCACAGATCTATACATGTTATCAATATCGAGGAGGCCCTTACCTCCTTCAGAATGGGGAATATATAGTCTTGGTATGCACTGATTTTCATAAATCATTTGATGAGCATGAAACATCCTTCTTGTTTTCTTGTGTAAACTATCCAACACCTTTTGGAGCCAGTCAGTCCCTCCAAAACTGTCAGGACCAGAAGAGCAATTTGGTTTATATATTGGACTTTGTTCCTAGATGTCAGTGTTGTTTTTAATATTAATATATCTTCTAAAATATTACTTACTGAGTTTTATTTGCATTTGTTCATGTTTTATTGTTGATCCTTTATCACTTCTAAATATTTATACACTCCCTCTTGCTCAAGTTCTTTTATATCACATTCCTGTCCCAAACTGATGTTTTCTTGGTGCTGGAGCTTTCTTGCTTTAAAAGTTGTTTATGCACAATTATCAAAACTAAATAACATTATTTTATCATCTAAAAAAGTTTTGACCACTTGCAGCTGTGCTTTCAGTTTCTCATCTTATTAACTACAGTTTTAAATCATCTACAAAAAAAGATGAGAAGTCTTTACACTGTTGATTTCTGGGAGTCAAATTATAGCCATAACCTGATCTGTTAAATAGACAGTTTAATGGGTTAAGGACAAGACAAAAGAGCAGTGGTGAAAGAGAATCCTTGGAATATCCCTGTTTGAATTTTTATCATTTTAATAATACTTTGTCCTTTATCATGGCTTAGCTTCAGAGTGGTTTGCCACTCTTTCATGATTGCTGCAATGTAATTGATCAGTGTAGGGTGTATCTTATACATTTTTAAGCACTCTTTTAGCCATGAATGTGGGATACTGTCAAATGCTTTTTTTGTTGTCTAGCTATGCCCTGCTTAGATTCTTCAGGTTTTTACTGTTCTCCATTATGACTTTATTTAACATCAAATTATTCTTTGTTCCATATGACTTTCTCTTATTATCCTTTTGTTCTATTGCCATGATTGAGTTTTCTTCTAAATGACTATAAACTCTGTCAGCATCAATTCTAGTGTATAGTTTACACGTTGTCAGAAGGCAAGTTATTGGTCTATAGTCTTTTAGGATAGCTTGCAGGTTTGCTCTCGAGTATCGTTTTTCCTATTGTTAGCCAGGTTGGTTCTTACTAATAAAATGACACCAGTAAAAAACTGAATGAAAATAAAAATACTTTACGGCTGAATGATCAGAACAAGCTGAACAGAATAAAATAGGACCAGCACTTTAGCGTAAAACAATATTTAATCTCCGCCTTCATCAATTCAGACTTCCTCAGAAATATAAAAGATGTTAAATAACACAGCATATAAATACTCAAAAGAACAATTGAATTAAATTAAAATCAATTAAACCACAACCATTAGATGCAAACACTTAAAGGGGCAGCACATTAAACATTATTTAAACTACTTAGTGGCTTAGAAAAGCTACTTTTATGAATGGCTATTTACATTTCACTAATGTCCAAGCCTACATCTAAGTACTATACGACCATTTATATAAATGTATGGATTCAGCAATACCCAACAGGACAAAATCCTCCTCAAGGAAGAGTACACCTGTCTGGTGGACATTGGGTATAAATAAACTCTACAACAAAAAGAAAAAATTGGACCAAGAAGGCACAGGTGCCACATTGGAAGCAATCTCTCCTTGGCTTAAACAGGCAAATATGGGTATTAGTGAAGTCCTCCAAAGCTAAGTTTGAGTACAAATTGGTCACATCTACTAAAGACAATCATAAGACCTTCTTTGCATATGGCTGCATTCTAAAGGAAACACCAAAATCTGCTCAGAACTGATGGTCAAGAGCACCATGGAAACAAATGCTGGGGATATAGCCAACCTGCTGCAGACAGGATCAGTGAAAACATCACCCCTCTGTCCCCCCATCAGTAATCCAGGGTATCTCCAGTACTCACCCCCCATCGTTATCTCTAGGAAACAAGTCATTACCTCCCTCTCAAAGGCTAAAAACACAGCTACCATGCAACCCGATAACATCACAAGCTGCATCCTGCATCAACTCAGCAGGAAGCCGCAACACCATTAGGCACCCTATTCAACCTAAGCCTGAGTGCAAGTTTCATTCCAGCCAAGTGGAGGGCGGCCACTGTCATGCTTCTGCACAAAGTTGCAGCATCCACCAATACAGCCAGTTATAGACTCATCAGCCTAACTAGCCTGATTTGCAAGGTCATGGAACTCATTATCATGAACCACAATAACAAGGACATAGGCAACCTCCATATGCTTGATCCCACACAGTTTGGTTTTGTCATGGGAGATCATAGCTTTTAAATTTGGTAGACCTCTTTGAGTCAGTCACCAAAGCCATGGATGAGGGGAAGATGGTGCACGCCACATACCTTGACCTGGCCAAGGCCTTCAACACTATTCCCCACTCCGGCATAACAGATAAACTATCCTAGCTTGGTGCAAATTAGTATGTGACCAGATGGGTAGCTAGCTGGCTCACTGATAGAACTCAATCAGTCAAAATAGGGGAAGCTACCTCAAGTAGCAGACCAATAAGGAATGGTGTACCCCAGGGATTGGTCTTGGAGACCCTGCTGTTTGGGATATATGTCTCCGAGGTGCAAGCCAAAAGTAGAGGTCTATGGCTGATGAAGTTTGTAGATGATTGCAAACTGGGTGCTGTCATCAAATCCCCTAGTGATGTAGAAGTGCTACAAGAGGGGCTCACACAGACAAATGACTGGTGCCAGAAACACGGTCTCAAACTAAACTCCAAAAAATGCATCATCATCCCCTTTGGGGAGAGTGACATCTCCACAATTTATCACATTAATAACAATGTCCTAAGCAAGCAAGCAGTTGTGAGGAACCTGGGCACCCAAGTTGTCAGCAATCTAACATTTGACTAAAATTTTGCCTCCATTCTACAGAGAGCTTTCTACATGGCTTACCTCATTAGTAATGGTATTTCTTCCAGGAACAAGGAAGTCATAACTTACCTGTGTTCCTTCATTATCAGGCCCATCTTCGAGTGTAAAACCCCTTTCAGCTTGTACTTTGCAAAGCACATGCAGCAGCTGGAGAGATCACAGGGTTCCTGAGCAGGAAAATCTAGAGCTTCAAAACTCTATCCTACACAGATAGGCTAAAAGCCTTGTCCCTCTACTCCATCTCATGCAGACTCCTCAGAGGTGATCTATGTCTGGCTTACAGAGTGATCTCTGATCAACCTTGATGAAATTGCTGCATATCTGCAAGCCAGAATCCACTCATGTGACTCACGCGCAAAACCTAAACTTGGTCTATGACATAAATAGGACTTTCTGGTGGGACAGATTTGTCTCCCAGAGACTCCCCCATCTCTGGAACAGACTGCCTCTCCATGTCAAGCAGAGTATTTCATTATCCCTCTTTAGAAGGAACCTAGACGACAGGATGGGAAATAGAAAATACACACCTGGGATTCCACCTGAGTCCCTACTAGATCGGGGCATTGCGTGTTGACTTGTGGGAACATGGACTAATTTATTGGCTAGGCTTGTAAGGGCCTCAGGACCAGTAGCCTAGTAACTTGCTATGATCCTATGATCTGGCAAGTGATCAGATGTTTCCCACTCTACTAGTTTTGCCTTAATTTGGGGATCCATTGCTCTATCCTGCTGTGATATTTTCTGAGCTAGATTGCCAGCACTAAATCCTTCACTTCACAGGCAATCCATAATTGTTGTCTAGCTTTGAGTGAACATTTATACTGGTTTCTTGTGGAAGGCTCCAAATTATCTTCACATGGCACCTGACCAATTGCTTCCTGTTCCACTGGCTTCCCCTTAATTTCGATATCCATCACTCTATCCTGTTGCGGTGCTTGTGGAATTAGATTTTCTACACTAAATCCTTCACTTTGCAGGTACTTCATAACATCAGTTTCTCTTTCTTTAACTTCTCCATTACTAATCTCCTTTTCTACTTTTTCCTCTTTGTCTTCTTATTTTTTGTATTGTAAAGTTTTCCATGTCTGTATTCCTTTGTCTGTATTTCTCTTTGAATGTCTTTGGTGCTGCTCTTTTTGTATTGGTTAGTTTTGCTTTCTCCTTTGCATAAATATTACACCATATTAAATCACTTTTTCTTTTCCATGTCGATAGTTCTTCTTCAGATGTTTCCTTATCTTCCTGTTTCTTCCTGCTTTAGGGACTCACTCCATCCTGCTGTGATGTAAACTGTGTTAGACCTTCTACATCAAATCCTTCACTTTGCAGGGTCTCCACAACTTCAACTTCTATTTTTTTTTTAATTTCTACTTTACTGATATTCTTTTCTACATTCCATCTTATTCTTTTCTACATTCCATCTTTGTGATATTATTTTTTTATTGTGAAATTTTCCATATCAAGATGCCTTCACCTGTATTTCTCTTCAAATATCTTTTGGGCTTACTTCTTTACATTGATTAATTTGGCTTTCTCCTTTGTATAAAAATTACACCATATCAAATCTCTCTTTTTTTCCCATGTCCATATTTCTTTTTCTTTCTCATGTCCATATTTCTTTTTTATACTTTTCAAATATCTCTTTGTTTTGTTGTTTATATTTTCACACGTCCTCAGATGCTTCTTTTTCCAAACAGATCAAGGTTTCTTGATCTATATACTGTTTCTCAGAAATCTGTTGTATTAGTGAACACAAATTTTCATTTGAAGCTTCTTGACAGTTTTTCTTTCGGAAGTATTTTTCTTTTCTCTAATTTCTCTCTTAATCATCTTGTGTCTGGAAATTCTGGGATTTTTGCATAATAGTAACAATACATAATGTCTTACATATCCTGAATAGTCCACTTTATCATCTTTATGGCTCTTCTTTGACCTTTCAGTTTTTGTGATTTTTGTGGACTGCTACTTCCTTCTACAACAGGAGGGCCATCCTTGCCCTGGGTCTGGCCTGTCCCCATTGTAGGGATGTTTCCCTATTTTGAAGGTTCTGCACTGTCATCTTTTCCAGTTCTGGCACTAGTGCACCTATGAACCCAGCTATCTTTTTTAGCTTTTGACCTACTTCTGTCCATGATATATGCTATATGAATACAGTCTATATATCAAAGTTACCTTGGTTAGATTTTGTGAAAACAGGGTCCACCTTGAGAAGGTACTCACCAAGACTTGATGATGAATTCAATTTCAGCACTACTACTCTCCTTTGCTTGCTGACTTTTCATCTCTACATTGTAAGTTGTTTATTATATGCTTCGAGATAATGCTTGGATTTGTTTAGTAGCTAGGGGAACTGCCCACCGGAATGACATTTAAAAGTTCCAACCTTGGTTTTGTTGGTATTCAAAATTTTGCCTGTTCTATTAGGTCCTTAAAGTTTGTCCCCATGTTATATACCACCACCAGGGGTTTAGAAAAAGAAGCAATTGTATTTGGCACAACTTTAAATTTCTCCCAGCATTTTAAAATAATATTTCTAACAAGTTGATTATAATGGTTATATTCTAAATATAATGCTTTGTTTAAATAAGTGATGGTATCATTTATGGTTGGTTAACTTGCTTGCTGTACTCTGCCTGAATATTGCTGATCTCTATCTGCATTTTATTTTGAATTGAAGTTTTTCAATTGAGTTTTTGTTACTTTTGATTTTGTTTTTTTTTTTATTTTTTTTTTATCTTTTTCTTGTATTATATTTGTTTTGTTTTAAGGTTTCTGTTCAGTTGGAGTTTTGACAGGTCTTAGCTAGGGTTAGTAAGAAAAATTAGCAAATAATTAATTTGCAACCAGTGAATAACATCATCTAATTAGTGGGAGGAGCTAATAAATAGCATTCCTCATTTAGCTAGAAATATTTGGAAGCATCTCTATTTAGCTGGAGTGCTTGTACGGTTTGCTTGCTGTACTGTGCCTGAATATTGATGGTCTATGTCTGCATTTTATTTTTCCTATCTACCTGCCCAACTGTTATTGTATTCTTAAGCTTGGTGGCTTTTGAGTTGGCTGCCCCTACTATAAATCTGATTTTGCACACTCCTCCCAGTGCCATCTCATCAGCTCACTCTACGGAGGTTGGGAAGCCCCACCCCCTTAATGTCTTAACCTTGAATTATTTTCTGTTTCCTCCCTTCCCACTTAATTAACAAAAATGCACTTTATTCAGCTGTTTTTATTGTATTTGTATTTCTTCCTATTTTATTATTTTATTTTGTGGTTGCTACTTGTTCTTAAAAGTGTTCAATTGCATTTATTCTGCTGCATTTATTGCTGCTTGTTAGTAGCCTGATTAAATTGTAACTGTTATTCTAAGCCTGTTAGATTTGGTTTAAGCAGTTGGAGTTCAGGTCAGTTATTTCACATTAAGAAGGTATGTGGTCTACACTCTTGTGGGATGAGAGGGTAGCCTCTGCCATTCTGAGTTGGGAATTGCTGGTTGAAGGCTTATTGTGTCAGGTATACTTGGTGCCTTTGTTCTGGCTTAAGTGCCTGGGTTCCAAACCAGGTATTGTACATTAGGAGATTTGTGGCCTAAACTCTTGTGGCAGAAGAGGATAGCCTACAATCTTCTAAGCTGAGAATTGCTGGTTGAAGGCTTATTGTGTATGTCATTCTGAAAGTGTCTTAGTTCTGGTTTAAGCACTTAGGCTCCAAACCAGTTATTATACATTAGTAAGGTTTGTGGTCTACACTCTTGTGGGAGTATCTACTGAATTGCTCTTTTATTTAAACTGTTTTTGCTGTTGTGACTGCAATTATCTTCACTTTGAATTTTTAGTACTTCTGCATTTATAGCATAGGCAAGATTCAGGCTTGCTTAATCTATTCTGCTTGGTATCATTTGAGCACTGTAATTAGCCATTATACATTAAGAAGTCCCCCTCCCCCGCATCCGTGTGGCAGAAGTGTGCAGCCAAGGACCCATTTGAGTTGGGGATTGCTGGAGTAAGGCTCAAGTCTTGGGATTTCCCATTGGTTACTTTGTTTTAAAATCATTTAACATCACTTGTATTTAAGCCTCACATTTGCACATAACTGCCTGTTGCTCAACAAGATTTAGCACAGCTGTGAATAGCTGGGCATAGAAGCAAACACCTAGAAAAACATTTTTCCCTAGATATCTACTAGGGAACCTTCCTAAGCTCCCCTGCTTCACTGTGTGCAACACAGTTGTGCACTGCTGCCCTGCAAGCAACTCAGTTGTGCATTGTGAAGCAGTGACACAGTTTTCTACTCCTAGCCCTGCATATAACAGCCACTTTTGTGTTAGTCTTATAGCAAAATCTGGTTCATCTAGCCCACTCCACACTAGTTACTAGAGTTTATATCTGCCATAATGGATGGACAGTTTCCCACCATTCTTCCAGCCAGTCTGATTCACATGGGCATCCTGAGGCAATGTAGCAATTGCTTCATGTATACTGGAAACCAATTACTCTTAAAACAAACAAATAAAAAATGTGAGAGATGTATCTATACTATGAATATGGAATCAATTCTCTCACATAACTACAAGCCAGAGATTGAACAGGTTGTCAGCACATGCACTTCACCTCTTGCACATAACAAACTCACAACACATAAACACACATGTATGGAGGTACTTACTAGAAGCCTACATAAAGATGAGAGACCTCCCAAGCACAAACTTACTGCACACACTGCAGACCCATTAGAATCCACTATACAAAAAAATGCAAACAACAGTGTCTCAATCAGTAAGCTTCTGGGCCAGTAATCATGGAGCCTGAATCCTTGCCACTGACCTTGGAGAGGGACAGTCACTTGGAATACAAATGGATACACTCAGTATTTCCAGATATAGACCTATTTGCATCAAGCACAATTTCCGTTAAGAGCACCTAGGGAACACACTCAGTCCAGGGGCTGATTCCTTTCTATATCTGTCCAGAGCCCAGTAAACTGCCCACTGGAACAGTTTAGAAGTGAGCAAGCCACTATTTTGCAATTTGATTCGCGAGCGCACACACACACACACACACACACACACACACACACACACACACACACACACACACACATGAACAGACACCTGGGAAAGGCTAATACAAATTCCCCTGCTGTGCCCCCTTCTGCCCAGACTATAAGGTAGTTATCACTGCCACCAGAACCCCTATCAGCTTCTTTAAGGCTCTTTCAAGGGCACCAAATTATACTGAGTGAAATTAATTTTAATACAAATGGTAATATTGACCACACAGTAAGGCTTTCAGGAGTGGCCAGAGCTATCACCAAATAAACATATGCAAATGCTCTCAAAAAACAAATATGTTCTAAGAAATGACCAGCCACAATGAGAAGTTTAAACATGTTTAATAATAAATAATAAAAGAACAAGAAAATACTAAACATCTGTTTACAGTAAGCACCAGAGTTTCGGCCACAGGAGGTATTAAAAATAACACCAATGGAAAGTTTCACACAGTTATAGAATAACTGTTTAGCTAGTATCACTATCTATTCCTGATTAAAGAATTACTGTTCCTACTTACTGAATAGAGCAAGGCAAGATAGGTGAGTAGTGTTTGTTGGCAAATCCAAAACAGAATACAGAATGCTCCTGAGTCTTCAGCCTCCTCTAATATTAAAATGTTACTTCTGACAGAATGACATGACAAGCATCTTGTCATCTGACTCTGTTTCCCACATTATCCGCCATCACTAGAAGCTACCAGGGTTTAGCACCTATGTGCTACAATACACAAAGATAGAGCATTATTCAGGTGTGGTGAAGCTGCTGGATGTCATAAAACCATGTAACCATTCCACTCTTCCTACAGGAGCTACAACCTATTCTCTAGTGCAGACATTGCATCTCTGCCTCCCTTCAAAACTGTGAGATAACATCTTTATGGCTTAACCCATAAAGTAATTTAATTTCAAGAATATTTTTCAAAGTCAGGTGGATAAACCTTTTCCCATTGAGTATATGATATTAAAACATATACATTTCTTTCAGTCACAATAATACATGTATATTTACTTTCTCTCCAGCAGGGTGCATTGCTAATACATTTTAACATAAGCAAACTCATTTTCAGCACAAGCATCTGCACAAATAAGTTTGAAATAGAAATTACATATTTACAATATATATACATGTTACTAAACCATCCAATCGGTGATAGAGATGGGTGGTGTGTACACAGGGCAGGGACTTAATCAATGGGAGCTTATGACCCACACTTACTGGGAATTCCTCATTCATGGAATAATTGCAATCTCTGGTCCTTATCATGAAGGATTTCAGTGGATTACCTGGACCTGTCGACCAAGGGTAGGCACACACTGATTCATTCAGTGTAGCATTTGTGCAGCCCCAGACATCTAAGGGCATCACAGACCTGTTATTGCTCAATTTCATGTGTCTGAAATCCACTTGTCCCTCTAAGAAGTTGCAGATGACTGCACATGGCCGCATAACTATTTAGCATGGTGGAGTCTTGCCATTAATATTTACAATATTCCAGCTAGCTCACTCATCCACTGCACTACTTCTCCTAGCATAGCTGGCAGCAACTCCTATTGTCACAACCACTAAGGCAAAACACCTCAAAACCAAATGTTTTAGTCATAGGCAACTCCATAGTGAGACACATTGATGTCCCCCTCATCAGGCTTGACAAGGTCATGGTTAGCTGCCTTTCAGGTACCAAGATCCATCAAATCACATATGCACATAAGTCTCTCAACAACAAGTACCATTATGACTCTGTAATTGTCTATGTTGGATTGAATGACTTGAGATGTACCTCACTGGACTATATGAAGAGAGACATGACTGAGCTCTCAGATTATGTGTCCCAGGCAGGTATGTCTC
Source organism: Protopterus annectens (assembly GCF_019279795.1). Lineage (NCBI taxonomy): Eukaryota > Metazoa > Chordata > Ceratodontiformes > Protopteridae > Protopterus > Protopterus annectens. The sequence goes on from NC_056731.1 coordinate 1,076,457,051, forward strand.
TAGCCTTAAGCAGCATTCTACCTTCATCCAGGATGATGCCTCAATATAAATAAAAATGATTGACTTCAACAAATGGCTTAGCTTTTAGTGTCAATCCAGGGGGAATTCAGTATATGTCAGTGTGGGAAGATATGATCATGAGACCTTGCTGCTTTGCCAGAGATGGTCTTAACCTGTTGCCTCTTGGATTTTGGTTGCTGGCAAAGGTACTTACCTCCCCATAGTGCCTTTTTAAGCAATGTCGTATCAACAAAATTCCCGACATAAAAAAATCCAGTAGAGACAAACTCCTAGTTATGCTGCTTAATGCTAAGAGTCAAAATAGAAAACTGCACTCACTAGAAGTACTCCTCACCTTGGAAGATGTCAGTGTCTGTGCAGTCACAGAGACATTGTTCAAGGCCACACAGTGCACCCAGCCATATAAGGCTACAATGCCTTCCACTTGTTCAGATCTCAAAACGAGCATGAAAGAACTAAAGGTGGAGGTGTAGTCATCTTCATTAATGACAAATACACCTCAAGACTGGTCAAACAGTATGATTGCCTAGAGCTACTCCAAGTCCAATTAAGTGTAGGTAAAGCCCCCTTCCATATCAATGTTAGCTATATGTTCCCCTCATTAAGCACGAGAACCACTACGCCTACCAGAACCTACTTGAGTCACTCACTATACAGCCAAACACATTGGTCATGGTTTTTTTTCAACTATCCTGCCATCAATTGGGAACCATATATATGCACAAACATGCTCACTCTAAGGTTTCTGGACTTTGTTAATACAAATGCTCTGGAACAAATAGTCTGCACCACAAGAAGTGGTTTGAATGTCCTAGACTTAGTACTCACCAAAATATGGGGTCTCTGCACTACAGCCTGTGTGCTGCCCTCCCTGGTAAAGTCTGATCATAAATCAGTCTCGTTCGACGTAACAATCACACCTGACCTCACCCCTCCTTAAGAGCAAAAGGGACAAAAAAATTTTCAAAAGCAAACTATAGCCTCCTAAGCGATTATATAAATAGTTTTAACCCCTGCTACCACTGACAACAATGACACCTAAACAGAGGTGCACACAAATGCCCTGTATAAACACATGTACAAATGTATAGACTCAGCTGTAACTGAACGGATCAAAACAAGGTCTTCACAAAAAAAAGCCACCCTGGTGGACATCAAGCATAAATAGGTTATACAACAAGAGAAAGAAACTAATGTTTAAGAACAAGATGGAATTGAATCAGCAGAGGAAGGAAGATGGAATTGAATCAGCAGAGGAAGGACACCCTCCACAGCTTGAACAAGCAAATTAGATATCTTGCAAACTCCTCTAAAGCCAATTACGAAGCTAAACTAGCATTCCCAGCTAAGGATCATTACAAGGCATTCTTTAGCTATGTCAGAAATCAAAAAAGGGAAGGCTCAGCTTGGTGCCAAGCTAGTTTTGGATGGTATCACTCCTACTGACCTTAAGGACATTGTCAACCTGCTAAAAGACAGATTTGGCACAAACTTCACTTCACCCCCCCCCCCCACTTTCCCCACCAGACATACTCCAAAACATACCTGCCACCAGTCCTCTACCTAGTATCTCCAAAGAACAGGTCATAACTGCACTCTCCATGGCCAAAAATACAGCCTCTATAGGACCAAATAACATCCCAGGCTACCTATTAAATGGTCTAAGACAGGATCTAGTGGAACAGCTTAGCACTCTCTTCAAAGTATTGACTTTGTCCCAGCAGAGTGGAAACCAGCAACAGTAATTCCCTTGCACAATGGAGGTCCATCAACCAACCACAGGAACCATACCTCTCAACCTCTTAGCAGAAGAAATCTGGACAAATCCAAACATTATGGGTGTACAAAGGTCCAACAATAGGGACACATTTTAAATATTGCTCTTATAAACTTAGAAACTTGATAGAATAAAAGGTTTTGTGTTAGCATCCATTTTCTAATAGATATGAAGTCTGTAACTGAAATGTCTATCTTTATTAGTGACTTCAGTCCTTAATGATTTGCCAGAAAACTGCAAGTTGTATGAGGAACAGATTAAAAATATGTGAAAAGAATCTACATTCTGAAAAAATCTGGACAATTGAGATCTATGCTATGAACTATAGACCCATAAGCTTAACCAGCCTAAATTGCAAGGCCATGGAAAAAATCATCATGGACCTTATCAACAAAGACATTGGTATCCTTAAAACCCTTGACCCAACCCATTTTGGCTACATTAAGGATAGATTGTGCTTATTAAACCCGGTGGACTTCTTCGAGAATGACACCAAAGTGCTGGATGAAGGCAAAACAGTACATACAGCCTATCGTGACTTAGCCAAAGCTTTTGACACAATCCCCCACTCAAGCATCATTGAGAAACTCACTCAGCCAACTGGCTCACTGACAGAATGCATCAAAGTTGGGGATTCCACCTCTACCAGCAGACCAGTTACCAGTGGTGTACCACAAGGATCTGTGCTGGGCCCCCTATTGTTCATAGGTTCATAGGTTCATAGGTTGGTACTAGGCTATCAGCCCTAGGGCCTATACAAGCCTAGCCATAACAATTCCCTGGCTATTTCTTCCCACATTATTTACTTTCCTGGACCCCTGTCTAGCAGGGTGACTGACGTGATCCCTGGGGTGAATTTCCTTTCTCCCATCCAATCATCAAGGTTCCTCTTGAAGAGGTCCAAAGAGGCACTCTGCTTGACATGTATGGGCAATCTATTCCAGAGTCTGGGGAGTCTCTGGGTCAGGAACCTATCCCTCCAGCATGTTTTGTTTATTGTGATGACAAGGTTTAGATCCCTGGAGCATGTAGCTCTGAGGGATTGGGATTTCTTTAAGTGTAGCATGTCCAACAGCTCTGGGTTTGACATGGCCTTGTATGTTAAGCAGAGATCGCCTCTGAGTAGACGATATGCGACAGAGTATAGCTGGAGTTTTTTAAGGCGGTCAGAATCTATTTCGCAGAAGTCCAGGTGAAAACAGGTGACCTGTGGCTTACCATGTTTGCCAATAACTGCAAACTAGGTGCAATCATTGAGCCCCCCATTAATGTTGGCAAACTACAAAAAAGGACTTACACAGGCACATGTCTGGTGTCAAAGCCACAGACTTAAATAAAAGCAAAAAATGTGTCATTATCCCTTTCTGCAAAGGGGAAATCCCTGCAAATTACAATATTAACAGTACCCCCCTACGCTCAAACCCTTTGTCAAGAGATTTGGCAACACAGGTTGATAGCAGCCTTAAATTTGATCATCATTTGTCCACAGTGGTTAGAAACACCTTGTATGTTGCACATCTCATAAGTAAGGGCAACGTATCCAGAGCCAAGGATGTTAGAACTCCCCTGTATTCATCCCTCATCACACCACATAGAGTAAAACACTCCATTTATTAAGTACCTCACAAGCAAGGGCGCCCGCAGGCAGGTGCAAGGGGGTGCACTTGCACCCCCCTGGAATCGGCTGACTAGTAGATCATTGCAAACAAAGTTATTTTGTTTTTGTGCGTTCTTACGTTCAGAAGATAGTGCATTCTTCTTTAAGAAGTCTGTGCTAACAGTCCAGTCACGCTGACATCATCAAGTCTGTGCTAACAGTCCAGTCGCAGGTAGGCGTGCTGACATCATCGATGGGACCCGTGCAGGTAGTGGTGTGTGTGTGTGTGTGTGTGTGTGTGTGTGAAATGCCCCAGGTGTACATGGTGGTGGGTAGAGAATAAGGCTTGAACCCTGTACCTTGGGCCCAAGTGGCAAGAGCCTGAATTCCCTACCCACCACCATTTGTAAAAATATTGCAGGATTTTCCCTCATACCTTTTCTGTTCCTCATAAAATCTGTGGTTTCTGCATTTGTGTCCTTGTTGCCTGACAGCTAAATGTTATTATCTGGTTTTATTCTTGGCTGTCTGGAGTGTTTCTCCCTGGGCCTCTGCTAAAAAAATTAGCTGTTTTTTTTTTTTTCAAAGTCAGACTTTCCTGGTTAATAAATGTAAATGGACACATTTCAATATCGGACTTCATATTCTTCAGAAAGTGTATGGTAACAAAAGCAAGCTTTTATTCTAGCAATTTTCTAAGTGTACAAGATGGATATTTGAAATGTATCCCTGTGTTTGGGACTGTATTCCCCCCATTATTGGCTTCATCCAGGCTTTGTGCTAGGGTTGAGAGTTATGGTAAGAATTGAATTCACTGAATATGTTTGGGGGCTATATTCACCCAGTATTGGCTTTGTTCAGGTTTTTATTGGCTTCATCCAGGTATTTATTGGCTTCATCCAGGTTTTTTGCTAATGGTGAGAGCTATGGTAAAAACTGATTTCACTGAAACTGTTTGGGGGCTATATTCTCTCATTACTGGGTTTGTCCAGGTGTTATTTGCTAAGAGGTTGAGAGGTATGGTGAGAACTGAATTCACTGAATGTTTGGTGGTTGTAGTCACCCATTATTGGCTTTGTTCAGGTCTTTTGTGCTAAGAGGTTGACAGCTGTGCTATGGTGAGAACTGAATTCACTAAATGGTAAAGTTTCAGTCTTCCTCTTTCACAAAACAGATGATTTGGCATAGTGGTATGTTGCTTTGACTGTTTTGCACGGGGTCCCCTGGGTTCAAGACGTGGCAGTGAAATGTATGGTGGTAATGCAGCATTTTATTCTTCTAGCAACTTTCAAACATTATGCAAGCAATGTTTAAAATGTGTCCCTGTTGTTTGGCCTTTTGCATCCCCCCCCCCCAATAAATTTCAACTTTTTCCAGATTTCTTGTGCTGCAAAGTTCAGAGATGCAGCTGAGTGTAGAGTAGATTTTACAAGGAACTGAGAGCTGCAGGGGAGCAAAAGTTTAGTGCTGATTATGTTTAGTCTGCTTGCATCAATAGCACAACAGATAGTGTACTTGCTTTAGATGCTGAAAGCTGTGGGTTCTACTCCCACAGTAGGTAAATGCATTGCTGATGCTGTATTGTGTTGTAAAGGGGGTGGATGCTGCAGTCCTTCTGGCAAAGATACCTAGTAACTATGAACCTGTTATGAACCTGTTAACAGTTTGCTATCCATTCTCTATTGCGGTATTACTAGCTTTTCATTTTTTTACTGCATGCAACAAAGGCAATTTATTCTTCAAGGGTAACAGGCACTTTATTTGTAGATTAAACAATGACATTTAAAGTGTTTGCTAGCAGCAACCTCTATTAGTTACAAATTTCTTCAATGTTGATTTTACTACAGAGATTGTGTATATTTTTTACTGATACTGGTGGACTTGAGTAGACTTTTTATGATGGAAATGTTCTGAATTGGGCAATTTTGTCATTGGTGGATGCTTTTTGTTTCTTTGTTTACTGGAAAAATTTTCAAAACAATAAATTTAAAATGCCCTTTAACAACTGTACTGTATTGTACAAGGAATATAATGTAATACAGTCAGGAAGGTGTATCAAAGAGCATGTGTATGTTACGTTCGAGGGCCTATGATTTTGAAGACAGCCCAGAGTTAATATTTGCAATTGGCAAAATGTATTTTCTCTGAAAGTGGGTTTCAGTGCTGTTTCAATGCATGTGAGTTTCAAGGGCAGAGAAGTATTAATGTTAGTCTATTTTCATTGAGACTGCATTGCTTTAACAGATATGTATTGGGGTTTGTGCTGTAAAATGCAAAATAAAACTTTCAAATGAAATCCTAAATCATCCCAGAAGTAAAGCAGTATGCACATTAGTGTTTATGGTAAATGGGGCAAAATAACCAAGGAATGGGACATTGGAATGGCTGCAGGGGGGGAGGCTCCATTTGACCATGATTTTGTGAGTGGGGCTAGCAAACTCAGACAGCCCCGGTTGAATTATACCTCTCAGTTGTCCATATCTTTGCAGAATTAATAGATATTTGCTGCTTATTTTGGTTTGTTTCTCATAAAATTTGTGGTTTTCTAGCAAATCATTTAGGAATGAAGCCATTAAATGACAGACATTGAGTTTCAGATGTCATAACCTTCAGAAAAATGCATGCTAATGCAAGACTGTCTAAGTTTATACAAGAGCAATTTTTAGTAGTGTTTGTATGTTCCCCAATATATTTGGCCTTGTTCAGATTTCCTGCATTAAGAGGTTGAGAGGTACGTGCAAATCACTTTGTACATTAGAAATATCCAAACATCTCAATTGTCCCCAATTCTGGCTCAAAATGTTGCTCTCCCCTAATAATCCCTCCTCCAAAATGGCAATTTTGGAAGAAAATGTGGAGGGTTTACAATTATAACTGTAATGATCAGTTATAGATTACCTTTATTTCAGAAATGCATGTGGATGCCCTTATTTTGTTAGCTGCTTCAAGTTAACTGTTAATATTAAAAAGGTGTCCCTTTTTGACAGGTATTTTGCATCACATTTTGGTCTGTTTTTCATAAAATTGTGGTTTCTGGCAAATTAGTGGCAAGTCATTAAAGATTGAAGTTAGAAAATAATGGCAGACATTTGAGTTTCAGATTTTATACCCTTCAGAAAATTTGTACTAATGCAAGATCTACCTGTTCTATTAAGTTAATAAGAGCAATATTTAAAAATTGGCCTTATTTTTGGGCCTGTGTCCCACTTCTAGTTCTATGTATGGCTTTGTCCAGATTTCTTGCTCTGAAGTTGAGAGGTAGGAGTGTCAGAGCCATCACTATCAGCCAGAGACATTTCAAATTATGACATACTTATTGCACCCCAGCCCCATTGTAGTGGCTCGGGATGTGTCCAAGGAAGGCAAGAAGCAGTTATGCAGTAAGTGTGCAGAGTATTCCCCATCCAAGGTAGATCACAAATATGACCGTGGCTTTTCATCTGTCCTTGATTTTGCAAAATGTTCTGGTTTTCTATCAGATTTTTATACTGTTGATTTATGCTTCTTATTATTCAGGAACTGCATGCTATCACAGTGTCCTGTTGCTCTGTTTAAGTAGCCATGGTTTAATGAACATCAGGTAAGCTTGTCGGAGATTGTAAGATGCAAGTAAGCTTTAGTAAGCTTGTCGGACATTGTAAGATGCAAGTAAGCTTTAGTAAGCATATTGTTAAAGAATTGCCAGCATTGAAAGCCTTTTCGTTGTTGCCATGCAGAGAATATTTACATAGCTAGATAATGTATAAGCCTTGGGTATTGAAATGCATATGACAGTATTTGTAATAAAAGTACAGGATTACAGTATTTTCAGAAGCTCATTACATTTTATTGGAGACCAGTGTCTTATAGCAGTGTCTGTGTGTTAGTACACTTGTAGTTGGGTGGCTTTAATGGTATATGGTAAATAAGCATTGCTACCTTACTTAAAAGCCAAGCCCTGCAACAACTAGCTCCACAATGAAGTCAAAACACAATAGCTCTGGTGGGTAAATGTACTCTGTAGTAATCAAAAAGGCAAATGTTTGAAATGACTACAGCTTATGTGCAAACACAATAGGTAGTGATGAAACAATGCTCTGCTAAAAATGCTTTAATGCTCCACATTGCTGAGCTGCAATCACTAGCTACCAGGATTTCACCCACTTCAGATCAAGCACGGTGCTGTTCAGTGCAACCTTCCCAGAACTAATTCAAGTCTGACCAGAATTATTTGGTGTGTGTATAAGAGGGAGGTAGCATACCCCTCAGCTGTCCAGATTTTTGCCCCATATTCCTCTTAAAAAGGATTGAAGTTGCTAAATGAGACCTTTCAGTTTTAGATGTCATGTCATTTAGAAAAATGCATACTAACACAAATCCTGTTACTCTTGCAATTTTCTGAGAGCCATATTTATAATTTGTCCCTATTTATTTTAGGCTTTGTCAAGATTTCTTGCACTAAGGGTGAGGCCTTGAGGGGTGTGGTATCTTTGTAAGCGAGAGAGAAAGTGAAATGCCCAAGTTAGAGTTAGCAGGTGGAATTTTCAAGTGCATTTTCAAGGAACTGTGAGTTTTAAGGGAAGCGAAGTTCACTGCTGCTCATGCCAAGTCTATTTACAATGTGCAACCATTTTGTTTAGCAAATGGTATCTCTATTGTGGTATAAAGTTTTAAAGCTATGTTAGTAGCACCACAAGTAGAATACTTGCATCTTAATGTAAAGGCTTGAGGTTCTATTCCTACAGCATATACATTTGTATGCTGCAGTCCTCAGGATGTCCTCCTTTGGATGAGATGCCTAATAACTATGAACCTGTTTTTCAGCTTGTCATCCATTTTCTATTGCAATATACCAGCTTACCATTTTTTTAATTTAACATAGGCAATTTATTCTTTGACGGCAGCAGGCACTGAATTTGTAGATGAAACACTGAAATGTACAAGTGTTGCTGTGTAATACAAGGGATATAATTCAATTATATATTATAATTAATACAATCAGGTAAATCAAATAACTTTTGCATGGCCCTAACAGTGTGCAAGGAGCCTATTGCTTGAAAACAGTTCAAAGGTAAATAACCTGCCACTGGCCAGATGAATTTTCTTTGAATGTGGGTTTCAATGCCGTTTCATTGAATGTGAGTTTCAAAAGTAGAGAAGCTTTAATGCCAAGTCTGTTTTCATTGTAAGACTATTGCTTTGTTTAGGTTTAGTAAATGTCTCAGTGTTTGGGCTATAATGTTTGAAATAAAAGTTGTAAATTAAATCCAACTGCCTGTAATCATTGTAGAACTAAAGCATAACACAGTATGCACACAGATTTGAACAGTGTCTACAGTAAATGGGGAGAAATAGCCAAGTAATGGGACACTGGAATGGCTGTGTGGGCGGGGCTTGGGGTGGGTGGACTTGGGCGGGGCTGTGTTGGCAGGGGGCGGGGTGAGCTATGTGGGTGGGGCTCTGGGTTTGCACCCCCCTGCAAAAAATCCTGCGGGCTCCCTTGCTCACAAGACACCTGCAGCAGCTGGAGAGACCTCAGATGTTTCTCACCAAGAAAATTCAAGTCCTTCAACATATGACCTACATGGACAAACTGAAGTCGCTGTCACTGTACTCTGTATCTTATAGACTTCTGAGAGATGACTTGTGCCTGCACTACAGAGCAGTCTCGAACCCTAACTTAATGGAAATGCTGTACATTCCCAATTCAAATGGGACAAGATTCACTCTCTTTCTAGGGATCTAAACCTAGCCTGCAACATTAACAGGACATGCTGGAGAGATAGATATGTCTACCAGATGTTTCCACTCCTCTGGAACAAATCACATAAAACAGTGCTCCTCAATGACCTTATTTAAGCATAACTTAGGCAACAGGATGGGAAACCATAATTTATCCCTGGGATGGCACTTATGTCTCTCTTGGATAAGGGCAGTCAGCGCTGATCATAGAGTCGTACTGCAAATATTGACCATACAACTTGGTTAATAAGGGAACAAGGGTATAACATGGCTAAGCTTATAAAGGCCATAGGGCCAATAGCCTAGTAACCTCCTTTGAAACTATGAATAAGACAATGTCAAAGTTTATAATTATGCTGAAATGGAACTTACTAGCATACATTTTTCTATTTTTAAAAAAGGATTCTCATTTCTACCCATCCCTTCTTTTAACATTAGTAAGACTGTTATTGATGTTAAGTTATTTCTACGTAATGTTAATTTGGATCTGTTATATTAGCATAATGGTGATAATTTACTTACGTTTACCTTTAAGAAGAAGAGTATTTTTAATATTCCCCCCTCTTTTAACATATCCCGTAAAATTTTGAATCCTTGGAGGAAAGAGATATTAGGGAAAATGCTAAACATGTTGTATGAGGCAGGAAAGTATTCCCTGATATCCAAAAATGAGGTTAACATTGCCTATCATCATAGTGGTATGACATTGGATGATTAATTGGTGCAAAATGTTATAGATAAGGGCCTTCATGATTTTCTAAATATTGATAAAGCCTGGACACCCTCTATATTTGTATTTCTAAGGAGAACAAAGAATTAGTTAATCCACATTACATTAGATTATGGCTGCTAGTCATTCAAAAACCCATCATCCAGCAGCTTTTGTGGATAGAAAACTTAAAAGGTTCTATGATCATAAAAATAATATTTTGAAAGACTCATGGGGTATAATTTTTTGAAGGATGTTTTATTGGTCACTATTGATATTATAGATTTATTTTCTGTAATACCTCACTCTACACGTATTGAATGGTATGAACAAACCTTAGTTTCTTGTGAATTTTTGAATAGTAATGATTTAAGGTTCCTTACTGGATTCATGGAACTTATTTTAAATAATAATTATGTGTACTTTGAAGGCGAAATTTTTAAGCAAACCCTTGGAGCTGCAGTGGGAGCAGTATGTGCTCCCGTTTTTGTTAATTTAGTAATCCTAGCCTGGGAGCATAAACATGTTTTAAAGTCCCCTTATTTCCAGTACTTACAAGTCTGAACTCAGTTTCTTGATGATATTAGTATTCTTTGGACAGGATCCCAGGATGACTAGTTACAGTGTAATGAACATATTCAACATACCACTTCTTTTTTAACATTCACCCACAAGATACAGAATGACACATTCCACTACTTACATGTACACATTATTAAAAATTATGAAAACAAATGTTTTAAGACTAAAATACACAGAAAGATACACTTTCAATCTCTTACCTGCATTTTACTGGTTAGTATTCTATATTTTTAAGCATAATATTGTTGGAAGGACAGCTTATTAGAGCAGCAAGGATGAACTCTAATTATGAAGACTTTATGTATGAATGTAATTTTATCATACTTTTAGAGAGGGGTTAACCTGATACTTTTATTAGACTTATTAAGGATGCAATCATTCAAGCATGGGGAACTAAATATACCCCTATTTTGTTAAAGAATGATGAGATACTTAATGAGAATTTAAGATTTGATAATGGTACAGATGAAAATAATAATGATGATTTCAACAAAGCATTATGTTTAGAATATAACCCTTATAATTGAATTGTTAAAAATATTATTTTAAATTACTGGGAGAAATTTAAGGTTACGCCAGAATACATTGCCCTTTTTTTCTAACCCCCCCAGTGGTGGTATATAAAAATTGTAGGACCTAATATAACAGACAAAAAATCTGAATACTAGCAAAACAAGGTTGGAAATTTTAAATGTGGCTCCTGTGGGCAGTATCCCTATGTACTAAACAAATTCAAGCATTATCTTGAAGTACGTAATATATAACTTACAGCTAAAACTTTTTTTAATTGTAATAACAGAGGGGTAATTTACCTTGCTGTTTGTATTGTATGCCTAGCATTCTATGTTGGGAAAACCAAGAGACTCCTATAAAAATGTATATATCAGCATATATATGATATATATATAGGAGGTCTGACAATGATGCTTTGAGTAAACATATGAAAATATGTAAAACTTTCCTGGAAGATGACCGTCTGAATCACCGGGGAAGGGCATAGGAAACCTGAACTGAGTATAGCGAGCTGTACTGGCATTTACTTTTGGGAGCAAATCTTGAACTGGGGCAAATGCTTATTTCAGTCAGCCCTGTTTAAAAACTAAGGGCTACTAGACTATAATTTAATAATAGGATAAAAGAAAATTCTCTAATGTATTTTAATTAATTTTTATATGGTGTTTTGATTTAATGCAATTTTAATTAATATGTCATTTTGACTGCATGTAACAATATTTTTAAAGTTTTATTTACATACTGAGTTTTTTAATTGATTCTCTATTTATTTTTTATTGATGTCAATTAATTTATGCTCCTATTTAAGTGGAATCTTTGTGATTTTAATTAATTCTGATGAAACCTGGATATGGAAAGATGAAAGCACTCAACGTTTTATTAAAAATACATTTTTTCATTAATTTTTGCCTCCATTTGTGCCATTTCTTTACTGCTGAACATTTATGCAAGGCAGATCACTATTCTGTGCTTTACTTTGGTTCTTTGTTTCTACAGCTGGCATGCAAGAAGTTTCTTTGTAGAGGCATTGACTTGACACCCACAGACTGAGCAGGCACTTCAGAGGTCTGTGCCATACACTGTGACATTTATTTATTTATGTATTTATGATTATTATTAAATATGTGGGATGATCAGAAATTGTCTATTCTTTCAGTCAGCTCCATGATGAAAATTAATGCAGCTCTGAATCTACTGCATATATCCTGGGTTCAGTTAATGGCCCAGACACTAATGGAGACAGCAACGATGACACATTATGCATTCATGAAAACATGTAAAAGTATAAACTCATCAGAAATATTAGCATTAACTAATTTTGATGATTATTTGTCCTAAATACATACCTTTGAAAACTCATCATTATTACTTTAAAATTGATGCTTTTTAATGGTTATGTTTCTTTTCAAGAACAGTCCATTTATTATGTTTACATTTGCTTGCTGGATTAACAAACTGATCTAAAGACTCTGTTTCAGCCAAATTCCAGATCAAAGGTACAAAAACAACATAATCAAAAGCTGATCTATATTTGTCAACAGAATGAGTATAGCAAACATCCTATATACAAGTTCTATATAAGTTTCAAGACAGAGAATTACATACAAGGTTTAAGAATTGCAGCAGTAAAGCAAACAATATAACAGTAAGACCACTGTAAGGTGCAATGGGTGATGCATTATACAATATCTAGTGACAATTATAATATGTTTAGCAAACTTATCTAAAATGTTTGATTGTAAGCACATTTGCATGACATAACTAGTAGGCAGGAAGGTACATAGGGGAAGAAGTAGTAGGGAAACATGGGGGCAGAGAAGAAAGATGGATTGAATAATACGGGAGAAGCATAGTTGGGGGAAGAAATGTAAGTTTGCATTGGATTAAAGAGTCCATACAGTAGAGCAGATTGGTTGATCTGAAGGCAGATGAGAAGTTAATTGAAGCGATGTAGTAGGGGACTAAGTTCCAAAAATTCAGAGCCATTTTCGAGAAGGTTTTTCTTTGATAGAGAGCCAGAAGAGAGGAAAACAGTGTCTGGAGCCCTGCAGTTTGTGATCTTAAGAGCATATTGGATAGGGTGTGACATGAGCTTGGATCCTGAGTGTGTGAGAGGCAGATAAAAGTTAAGACAAAGTTTATAGATATTGATGGAAAAAAGGAAGGAGGATACTTCAGTAGTAGGAGAATATTTGTAGAGTAGAACAGAGTACAGTGACCAGGAAAAGGGTAAGATTTGTTTATGGCAGTGGATGGGAAATTGGAAATTCACTCTAGGTGTAGCACCAGTGTTTCTAATATGCAGAGGCAGTCTGTAAATCATACATTGGCTTACCTATTCCCCTTAAAATAAACTCTAAGACTAAAAAAAAAAAACGCATGTGACATATGTGGGGTGCTTGGCTTGGCTTATAAAGACCCCACTGATCTTTCACCTAGTATACATGTATGAACCTATATGTTAGGAAGGGTTATTTGGAAAACAAAAGTGTTTATGGGACTTACTTTATGGTACAATAATTATTCATGACTACCCTATTGCTCATATTTTATATAATTACACTGCACATACATGGATCTGAATGAAGAGATGATAAAGGCATCCAAATGGAGAGATAGTAAGGGGTCCAAATAGAGAAATGATTAATCAGCAAGCAAAGATCAGTAGTATTGCTGGACCTGAATCCATCCTCAAGTCTTGGTGAGTACCTTCATGAGGTGGACCCTGTTTTTCACAAACTCTCACCAAGATGACACTGATATAAAGACTGTATTTTATATAGCATATATCATGGCCAGAAGTAGGTTATTAAAAATCAAAACAGATAGCTGAGTGCACAAGACCCAGGAAAAAAAAGTGCCCAATCCTGGTAGGTGCACAGATGCCAGGACTGGAAAAAATGACAGTGTAGAATCCTCAAGACATGGAAACATTCCTACACTATCGAAGGTCAGGTCCAGGAGGAGGCTGACTCACCTGTTGTAGAAGGAAGTAGCAGTCCACAAAATTCACAAAAACTGATAGGCCAGAAAAGAGCCATACAGATGATAGAGTGGATAACAAAGAAATTATGTATTGTTAATATTATGCAAGAAGCCCATAATTTCCAGACAGAAGTTATATGAAGAGATTAAGAGAGAAACTAGGGGAAAGAAAAATACTTCCATGGGAAAAACTGTCAGAAGCTTCAAATGCAAATTTGTGTTTATTAATACAACAGATCATGAAAAACATTATACAGACCAAGAAACCTTGGGCTGTTTGGATTTGCGCAAGTGCGATTTGCAGGTAGAAATGAGGGCAGTTGTGAAAAAGGATGCCCAGAGAGTTCCAATAGTTGCAGGAACAATGGATCTTTACAATCATACTTAGATATGTTACATGTACATGTAACTCTGTATGAATTGCAGAAGGAGTCATTACTGGGCACATTGTGGGTGCTGCAAAGATCACTTCTGGCTAACATAAAAGATTGAAACAATACTAATTTCATGAACTTTAATCACATTTTGACTTAGGAATGGGGTCCATTCCCATCATGGTATGAGAAACCCAAAAGACTTGGAGAAATTAAAATGAATGAAACGCATAAAGCATGTACATTATCACCACTAAGTTGCAAACATGTATCTTGAATATAAAGCTTGGTTCTGGAGCAATTTGTGCACGTGCATTCAGTTATTCCTCTTTCATTCAAATGGTGTACTTTACAGACATTTTCCCTTGTTAAGTGCTTACTACCAGTTTCATTAAGATCATTACAGTTTTCTTCTATATAACTTTAACTTATTATACAGTAATAGTGTATTACACTATCTGAAAGTTGACCTCTGCAAACCTCTGTTACATCATTTTTCTTTTTTACTATTTAAACAGTGAGATACCTGACTTAAGGGGATGGAAAAATGACAAGATGTATGCCAAAAAACAAGTCACTGCATTGCTAACTGAAGTTCAAAGTGAGGAAATCTATTATTTAAATATAGGTAAAAGTGCTAAAATACTTGGAAGAAAGTCTTGTTCATCATAATCCCTTCTGCTTTACATTTTGTTGTTTAAAGTGTCATAATTATTAGAAGCTTATAAAAATTTTAGTGATATGTTTCAGTTTATGCGCAACAGTATTACTTCAGCACTCGTTAGAGGGCGGCACTGTCATATGCTGCTAAAGTGCTGGTCTTTTTAAAGGTCAAGGGCCAAATCCCTTAATACAGCCTCTACATATCAGAATGATTTGTTTTACTTTATGTGGTTTAACTGTCTAATTTTGGGTTCAGTACATTGCTCCTGGTAGCAATAAAATGGACAGGAAAATAAGTATTTATAATTGACAAACTATGTTGCTGGTTGAACTGCTTCCCAATTAAGAGCATGCTGTCATTTGCTTAATTTCTAATGTAATATATTTTAATGTGATTATAGGGTAGATTGCCCAGTAACAAGAATACAAGGAAATCTGAAAGAGCACACACACACACACACACACACACACACACACACACACACACACACACACACACACACACACACACACACAAAAAGAATAACTGCACTTGCTGGGAAAAAAAATCAAACAATGCATACTGACACTCATTTTGTTAGTCTGCTAACTGTAATATGATCATACAGGTTGTTAAATTAGAAGCTATCATATACACAGCCATATAATGGCAAAATAGTCAGTGAGATCATCTCAGTGCAGTGTAGCCTAATTCAGATTAATAATGTAATAGTAGCCCTTCAGCATGATAATGATGAACTATTTAGGAAACACTCTGGCAAAAAAAAGAGATTGCATAAGGAACACCACTGCATGATTACAGTCACATGATCAAGCATGTATCATGTTCATGACATTGCTCTTTCACATGTACCAGAATGCACTGCTATGATAAAAGTTGAGAGCCACAATAAAGGGCTCACATCAAAGTCCCTACACGAGAAGAGTTGTATGGAGTAGGAACTGTGGGTATATATTTTTTGTAGAACAGTTGACTGTTTTCGTTTTTCTGAGAAGATGGGGAAGTAGTCAGGGAATGGTTTGAGCATGAAGATGGGACAAGGATTGTAGTAAGAGCAGCCAAACACATAAAAGCAAACATAAGAGGTGCATACACAATGGAAAGGGCACAAAGGAGAGACACAGACAGAAAAAAGGAGGAAAACTGGTAAAGGAGATGAATGGACTACGAACTGTAGAGGGAAATGAAACACAAGACAGATGAATAACATGATAGGATGTAGACTGAGGTGAGAGCTCACTTTTATGCTGTGCAGCACCTCACCCAGTAAGAAGTCAATCATCTCCTTAACTGCTCTTCTTGCTGGCTCCTGGGCAATGGGCAGGGACATTTAGCAGTGTTGACCTATTACTGCTTGAGGCAGCCTATGCAGGCTTCAATCCACCAGACCACCAATATCACCACTTCCTCCATACTATGCTGGATTATGTACTTTGACCTAATAGTGTCATCCCCAGATGAAGACCTATATCTTCTGCAGTGAAAGACTAATAGATGCCACCACTAAACCTTGCAGGTCAACTCTCATGAGATAACCAAGTCACCATGCAGAAAGGTAGGCCTGCAAGCAGCTGGAAGTCCAGTAGTGGATAATTGGTAAGGTAGACTGTGAAATGGTGTCTGCTGCACCATAGCCATAGCCTTGTCTAATATTGCATAAACATGTAAATTAAATAAAGAGAAACAAACAAAATAAAAAAATATATAAAAGAGGTGCAGTGATAAATAGAGAGAAACAACAGGGAAGTGCATTATGTTTAACAGTGTTATGCAGAAAAGTACCTGGAAAACTAAAATACAGTTAGACATGCATTGCTAATGTAGACAGTACCCCAGCCAGACCAAAGGGTACTATTGTTAGGCAAAGTGCCATAAGGAACAGGTTGATATGGCCTAAGTATAATCATTTGCTTAGGCATTGCAATAAGTGATTGCAGGGGAAATGAAGGTGGACTGAGTCACCTCCAATGTGCTGTTGTATGGCCAAGGGACATGCAAAGAGAATGTAACCTACTACACAGAGTCCTGAAGGCAACATGTAGACCACACTAGTTGGACACAGACACAAAATCTAAATCATTGGCCTAAACAGGGCCCTCATACAATGGCTGGCAGTCATATCATGTGACATGACAGCCAAAATTAAATGACAGCAAGTTCTACTATGGGGCATGTCCAGGGTATTTTAGGTAGAACTGGCACTGTCAGGAGGCACATAAGGGGTATTGCATGCATGGACAGTAGGAGTGAGACAATGGATATATCTGTGCAGGGGACAGAACCACAGATGTGAGGTAGTACATAAAAGAAACCATGGTAATGGGACAACCTGATGATCTGTACACTGACAGCAGTGACACTACATAGAGGTAAGATGGACTGGAGAACATGTCAGACTGAATGCATATTGCATGAGTCTATGGAGGCATGTAACAGTGATAAGATTGTTTTAGGTACTAGAAACACTGAAATAATACACAAGTCTGTGGGAGGAAATTATATGCGTATTTATAATATTACCTGTATGGATCTATATTAGTTCACCAAAAGCGTATTTCAGTGAACACCTAATCATCGACCCTATTCAGCATAAATTGTTTCTGTGATTCACTGAATTTACCAAGAGCAATAAAATACTTGCCCACAGCACAACAGATGAACATCTCACTAAATTGAACCCCCCCCCAAACTATATATACCAACACCAAGATCGCACTACAGTGGAGAAAAGGGCAAAATTGTGTAGTTGGCCAACTACTTCTTTGCCTTTGGTAAATTAAGTGAATCACAGAAGTGATTTTCACTGATTAGGGGTCACTTTTCAGTAAACTAATATAGACCCACCTGTATATACCTACCCCTGTAAATGGTGAATCTTTCTATATGCCTCTGAAATGTCAGCCTGCCATTCTCAATGTCTCCAGCAACTGAAAAAAATAACAGAAAAGAAAAAGTTTCATAACTCAAATGTCATGCATTTAGTTGGACAGTTAAAAATGCGTTACAGTACAATGCACCTGTCATAAGTACCTGTTGTAGAACTGTGGAACACTTACCCTAACTTTCTTTTTTCATTAGCAAAGATGGAGGTATATCTTCAGGTCACTGAAATGATGCCTGTGCCCCTCCCTATTATAGATCATGGCTATGACATCTCTCACACTCCTGCCAAGGCATTGATAGGCATCCATCTTGCGTTTGGGACCATCACAAGAGGTTTACAGCAGGTGAGCATCAAGTTACATACATAAGTAGACTACAAAATGGTAGGATGGTTTGCAGTGCCACCATATAGTGATACCTAAACTGATGATATGCTAGGATAGTGTTCCTGGTTTGAATGAAATAATGGATCAATTGTTTGGACCCTGCACCAGCCACATCTTGTTTTATAGGGAGGATGATCACAATGGCTCTATACTGCTTCTACAGGTAGTGGCTTAACACAATTGCATAACTGAAGGTTACCTGCTAGAAACATAGCTTTCCTTGTTGTCTTTCATATGTCTGCAGTGTCAGTTTTGGGCCTTGTTGTACAGCTTTTGCCAGGAATATATTCTGTAAATTGTCTGATTCAGAGACATTTATCTTTGACCTCAATAACACAATTATTATCCTATGAGCTACAAAATCAGCTATGGTCATTATGATGCTCTTCAAAGTGCAGACATGTTCTTCTTTGAAAGAAAAGGAACTGGGGACAGCAAAGCCCATTTGTACATGATGCACAGATGTACAGTTGCAGTGGTAAGTGTCAAAGGGATAGTAACATATAGGAAGAATGTGTGGGTAACATCATGGTGATTTTTCCTGATGTTGTACTTGTTGACCAACATCTGTGATTGTGGGTAGTATTGGGGCCACAAGGCATTTATTATTCAGCATTGCAGCCTGTTTATGCAGTTCTTTACTGATGACATAGTAATAAAATATCCTTGATGGTGTCAGGAGACACAGATCATTTGCATCGAGGGAACTGACTTGCTAAATGACTCAGCAGCCCAGGCTGCATCCTCAACCTTCTTTTAACTAGACAATAATTGGTATTGAGGGCCTCTATGAGAATAGGAACAGGAGTAAGACATCACATGTCAGGGTTGGCAATGACTTTGTTCTTGCTCTACTCCTGATCTTTGTCTCCATGGCCATTATGCAACAGATGTGCAGTGCATAAATGCTTGGGTCAGTACCTCAGTGCTCACAGCAGATATGATCAGTGTGTTTTATTTGCATGCTCCTGAAGTATATTTGAAATGCACCAGGGGAGTATTTATCCTCAGGGCCTGTGTGCTGTTGCACACCAGGGACAATCCTGTTCATTTGACCATCTTTTTTTCTGTATACAGTAGGGAAACCCACGGTGTGATACTTAGAGCATTGTCTAATCCCATAGCAAAACATCTTCTATGCCTGTTACCAGTTTCAAGGCCACGGAGACACACTATGGATGTATATGTATAAGAAGTGGTTGTGCGGTTATCCCTATGTCATGACCTGCTGTTCAAACTCACACAACACATCATGCTTTTTGTCACAAGTCAATCACTGCAGTTGAATGCCTTGGAGGAGATACCACTTTGGATGACAGCATGCAGTCAGTACACATATCTACTGAAGATGCCCTTGGTCTGTCCCACAAAACCACAGCAACATTCAATAGCTGTGTCCACTCACACACAATCTGACCAGTCTCCACCCACCTCTGCACTTCAACCTCACAATGGAAGTACCACCCTGGATAGTCTTCCAATTTCACCTCACTTACCAGGACATGACATGCATGGACACCAAAATCAGTAGGTCTGCCACTGTGGCCCTCCCCAACCATGCAATGATGCCAACTGTATCATGCCATTAGTGTTCTCTTACAGGGTAGCTTATATTTGATACACTGCATGGCCAGGACATGCATTAAATGGAATACACTGATTGCTGTACTGCAAGTATAATTGCTATTCTTTGTTTTGTCTTGTCTGACCCATAGTTTTAAACCAAATGCTGCCACTTAACTAGTACCTTGATATTCAGTGCCCATCTCTACCTTGCATAGTCATCATTTGCTGACAGGTCTTCCGTGATTTCCTCACCAGAATCATCCCCAACTGCTGAACCTGGTAAATCCTGTAATCTTATGGTAGTATCTTGTGTTACATTGCAGATTTGGCAGATATATAGATTTAAATTTTGGTGCATACTTAGTGTACACCCAAAGCATCTAACCAACAGAACTGGGCCTTCTTCACTCCAAACACACATTTGACAATAGTGCCTGTCTGCAACAGTGTGGAATTGTATGCATTTTCTGCCGTGATTTATTGGTTTTGTATGGGTGCTTTTAGCCGTGACTTCAGAGCATATCCAAAATCAGCAATAAAATCACTGCACAAACTACTGGAATAAGCTGTATGTCTGCTAGATGGGGAAACCATGAGCACTGCCTGGGTGGTGCATGGACACATTTTATATTGTACTCTATGCATTGCAGACTACCAGTCAATTGATGGAGTGCAATGCATTATGGTTGACATACAAATATGTATGTGTTCTCCATGGAGCCTTGATAGTGATGCTAGTACATTTGATGGTACCACATATTCTGGGAGACAGGGTTATGTCATAGAACACTCACATAGTGTTGTTCTCTCCTCTGCAGTATGTTGAACCACTTATGTTCCTTCTCGTGCTGTTGCAAAACATCAACTAACTGATGTAATATCCTTGAAGCAGTTGCATGGGATATACCTACCTTTTCTCTTCTTACTCTAAAGGAGGTCCCTTCAGCAAGGATTGTTAATGCTACACATGCACTGTTGGCTGCAGGAATGGGTATTCAAAGCATTCCATGATCCTGTATTTGAGGAGGGGGGGGGGGGTCTCACATGTACCAGCATCTGTACAGTGTATCTGTCCATGTGGCAGTGGCCCACTTCTTCTGAGCCATGAAAGGGTAAAATGTTATGCACGGTCAGATCTTTTGGCGGTATGGAAGATGATGAAGCATATCTTCATTGCTACTGGCTGAAAGGATAGCCTCAAACATTTAAATTTCTGATAATCTCTGGGTCTGGCTTTGTGTATGTTCTCTGTTTTTTTATGACTTATAGCTACATTGGTGGTCATAGTTCATTACAAAATATCTACACAATTCTGAAGCAGCTGGACATGCTGTTTATTCTCAATTACAGAAACCATTTTCCTCAGTATCATATACTTTGCAGCCTTGCAAAACTACACCAACAATGTCTCTGAATCTCCTCATCCCTAAATCTTTTCAGATATATTAACAACAAGACGTTTGCAAGTTCTGTAGTTATTACTGATTATTTTATTTAGTTCTGGTGCACAAATAGCTGTGATGGTCAGGCTATGTTCTTTACCGTGCTAATTGTTTTAGTCTTAATATTTAATATGACATTACAGACTTTGTTGTAAGTTCAAATTCAGTTCTTGCATGTAAGCGTTTCTACTTTAGATTCCATTATTTAATCAGCCTGAGATTCATACATATGATACCCATGAAGAATGGTATGCATTAAACAAGAAACTGGTTCAACTAAATAAGAAACTAAGATTTCTAATAAAGTTCAACAAGGCCAATTACAAGATCAGGATAACTTCCCAACCTAAGGACACTCACAAGTCCTTCCTCAGCTATATCAGGAATCTTAAAGGTAATACTCAGCAGTTTGCAGAACTGGTGGTAAATGGTACAAACTTCACTGACCAGGGTGACATAGCAAATCTAATGGCTGATAAATTTAGCTCTAACTTCACTCATCCACTCCTTGCACAACTATCACCTGGGAAACACCTTCTAGAATATTCCCCTGATTATCAACATGGAGCAGTTCCTGGAGGTGATCTCTAAGACCTAAAGCACTGCTTCAGTGGGCCTCAACAATATCTCTGGTTGCCTCTTAAATATCCTATAAAATGACCTAACAGGACCACTTGAGGGACTCTTCAACTACTTCCTCAAAATAGGTTACAGACCAGGTAAATGGAGGGCCAGCATAGTCATCCATCTTCATCGTGAGGAATGTTTCTGAGATTAAGCAAGTTTAGAAAAACATAGGTACTGTCACATCTGGATTTTTCTAACAGCTGTTTTGCACTTTGAACTACACTTTCAGCCAAACCATTTGACTGCTGGTATTCAGGATTATTTGTAATATGAACAAGTCCCACATTTCAGCAAAATGTTTGAACTGGTGACTTGTAAACTGTGCACCATTGTCAGAAATGACTCTGTGTGGAGTACCATGGACAGAAAAATGTCTCTTCAACTTAGTAATGACAGCAGTGGAAGTTAGGTTAGGAACTAAGTCAATTTTGAACCAATTTGAATAAGAGTCTACTAACTTCAAGTAATGTTGACCATTCCACTTGAAGATATCTGTGGCTACTGTCAACCAAAGTAGTTCAGGAATCTGGCTTAACTGAAGTGGTTCTTTTTTCTGATGCGACTTTGTACTATTACATACAGAACAAGATGAAAGTACGTTCTCAATATCTTTTGACATAGAAGGCCAGATTACTAGTCCTCTCACCCTTCTTTTGGTAGAATCATTTCTGGAGTGGCCACGATGCAAGATCTTAAAGTACTCCTGTTGTAAAGATTTTGGAACAATCACTTTTGGACATTTCATTATGATACCATTGTCTGACAAAATCTAATCTCTGTAAGGAAAATACTGCTGCACTTCTACTGGTAAACAAGATTATTTTGAAGGCCATCCTTGACTGGTAAAGGAGCTATGCTTCTGGATAACTGGATCTGAAGCTGTGTGAATTCTAAGCTCATCAAGATATATGGAAGAAAAATGTTTTACTTCCATCACTTTAAAATAAGCAAACTGATTTTCATGATGTTCAGTGTTTTTTTTCTGGGCAATCAAGATAAGGTATCAGCAAGAAAAGAAGATTGCCTTTTGTGTAAACAGGATTGAAATTGTACTTTTGCAATATCAGCATCATATGTTGCAAGCTGGCAGGAGCTGTGTGCATTGGCTTTTTCAAATAGTGACTAGAGATTGTTGGTCAGTTTCTATCTGGATAGGTCAGCCATGAATATAATCATGAAATTTGAACATGCAAACGCAATTGCCAAGAGTTCTTTCTCAATCTGGACATTCTGCATCTCAGTTTGTGTAAGAGTTCTCAATACATAGGCTACTGGTCTACCATCTGGAAGAATGACTGCATCTAGAACAAACTTTGTATCACAGGAAAGAGTTATTTGTTTGTGAACATCATAGCAGCACAGAGTTGGTGGACTGGCAATATTCTGTTTCAGGACATCAAATACTCTTTGGTGTTGTTCTGACCAGGATCAGGTTACATCTTTGTATGTCAGCTCTCTTAATGGTACTTAAAGTTGGCTTAAATCTGGAATGAACTTGCCTAGATAATTGACCATGCCAAGAGAATGCTGTAGGGCTTGGGCATTGTCTGGAGCTGACATCTCACAAATTGCTATTTGCTTGGAAGGATCTGGTCATAAGCCTAAACTGGTAAACAAATGAGCAACATAAGTAACTTTTCGTTGCCTGAATTTGCACTAATGAGGAATCAGCTTAAGATTCACTTCACTTGCTCTTTCCAGAACTTTCTTTAGGTTTCTATCATGTTCGACTTCATCATTGCCTCCTACAAAATTATCCTTTACTATAATAGCACATGGATAGCCAGAAAAAAAATTGTTCCTTCGCATGCTGAAAGACTTCACTGGCAGAATGTGTTCCAAATAGCACTCTCAGAAATCTGTACCAGAATGGTGTACAGAATGTGGTTAGCAATGAAGATTTTCAGTCAAGCAAAATTTGCCAAAATGAGCACTTTGCATCTAAGAAAGAAAAAACAGTGGCACTTGGCATGAGGGCAGCAAACTCCTTGACTGTATGCATGGGATGATGAGGTCTTTTTAATGTTTTGATCAAATCTCTTGAATCAATACATATTCTGATATCATCTGAGCTTTTCCTATGAGCTGCTACCATGGAAGACACCCATTCAATCGGTTCTCTGACTAGACAAATTACTTCTAGCTGCACCATTTTGTCTAGCTCGGCTTTGACTCTGTTCTGCATAGCTGCTGGAACTTTCTGTGCTGGTCTTATAACTGGGCTGCCTCTGGGTCTAACTTCATGGAGTACACAACTGGGAGTTTGCCTAGTTTGTCTTCAAAAATATCAGCATACTCAGAAAAAATAGTCTGGGTGAAATGTGAGCTGTTCTCATTCAAGCTTACATGGTGGACCTCTTTATTAAATAAATGAAAGCGGTCCCATTTTCAGACTATCTCTGAGGCCTAATAATGACTGCATGTGTCTCTTGACTACATAAAATGCAAGTTATAGCTGTTCCCTGCAGAGTAACATGAGCTTTTGGTTTGAATCTCTTCAGCACCATAAGCAACAAGCTTTGCACACTTTGTCAAATAAAGTTGTTCTGCAGCTCTTACTCTATCAAACATTTCTGCTGACATAATATTACACTGATCCAGTATCTACTTTGATCTCTACATGACTTTAAGAAGAAATGGGTTTCATTCTTTGCCCACAAATCTACTGCATTGACTGTTTCACCAAGCACAGACACACTATCAACATAAAAAGAAGGGTTGCAACTTTCTAATTGATCAACTTGCCTCTTTGAATGATCTCTTTTAATAAAAGAATGTGCCATATTTGATTTACAAAACCTTTTGAAATTATTCCACTTATTGCAAGAATGGCACTGCTGACCAAAAGCTAAGCACTTTTTCTCATTTGAGTTCATAGTTACCACCACAATTATGACAGATGACTATGAGGCTAACTACAGATTTTGCTGATTCACTCCTGTGCTTTGCTGCGTGTATGTACCGTGGGCCTTATTGAAGCTGCTCTGGGTTTTGCTGAAGTTGCCATCCCCCTAGGCCTGTATCTTTACCCTCATGCTGCATACTATCTACATCAGCTCTGGAAGGTACCGGAAAGCTTGCTTTCTCATCTGTAAGCACACTTGTGTGCCTTTCTGCCCTCATATTTCTGACAAATCTCAATGGCCTTGTTTATCATCAAACCACTATCTCGAAGCAAAATCTTTCTCACTGTGTCATTATTAATACTGCACACAAGCCTGTCTTTAATTACCTCATCTCTCAAATCACCAAATCTGCAAGTTTTAGCCTTATTTCTCAAGTTGGTTATATATGTTGCAAATGTTTCACCAGGCTTTTGATCTCTAGTGTTTAATAAGTGGCTTTCCATTGTAATATTCATTTGGGGGTTACACATTTCTCTAAATTTATATTTTAAGCATTCAGGGTATTCCCACGTTTTAGCCGGCACTACAATATGGCAGTTCTCCCCCTCCCTTGTAAACACAGCAGGTGCATACACAAATGAACATTGTTCTTCAGTGGCTTCTGAACCAGCTAAATTAAGCAGAATAAATGCCTTTGTACATGCATCTTTGTCAGAAAAAGCAGCCTGTATGAATATATCATATTCCTGCTAAAACACTTGCCAATTTTCTGCAATATTACTATTAAACACAAATGGTATGGGTCTGCAAAATCCTTCTGCCATGCTCACAGATTATAGTAAAACACAAAGCAATATTGGCCCTTGTAATTATGTACAAAGATGCACACACACCAGGTACTTGTAATAATATGCAAATTTACAATAAACACTTATCATAACTGTACTTTGAAAAATATTCTTTGAAATGACTGTACTTTGTGAAATAACTGCACTGTAATACTGCACACACTTGCCAACATTCGCACACTTCGGATATTATGAAAAGCTTTAGTTGATGCAAAAAGTAGTACATTTTGCAAAAATGCAGCCATTTTCCCTTTTTTTGTACATTTTATGCAGTTTAGATATTGGGCAGGATTCACGAAGCCTCCGTGTAAGAGTTACAAGTCTTACATGGAGGCTGCAGTTAAACGGTGTGACATCAGCATGCCATGCATATTCATGATGGCATGCTGACTCACACCCAAGGCTAACACAGTCCGTGTAAGAAAGTAGGGGGTGTGTCCGCAGGGTGCGTCCTGCAAACGGACACGCCCCCAGAAGAGGAACGATCCCGAAAGTAAACCCCCACGAGACAGTCCACGTAAATGTCAACAAACAAAACACAACACATGGCCCCACAGACTATAAACATAAAAAGTAAGAATGAACATGTTGTATTTTTTTTATAAGTTCTAAAGATGTTTGCCCGTAATTGCGCTCATTTGTGCAGGCGTGCCCGTCACTTAGCCACAGCTAGCAGTCAGTGGAAAAGCATATAAGATCTAAATATGCAAAGTAAGCCAAGAAGCAATAGTGTAGCAGTAGAGACATCAGCTGAAGACAAGGCAGTCACGGTTTGAGCCCCCACAACATCAATTTTTATTTCTAGTGAAATAAGCACAAAACAATTCCCTGACATATATGTACATATATAAAATTATATGTTATGTAAAATGTAATGAAATGGGCCATGTATTTTGAAGAAATGTGAGATAATAAAAAAAAATAAAATGTCAGAAGTGCCTATAGCTGAGCTACGCTCTAACAAGCTGAGTATATCTGCCCGTAGGTGAGCAGTGGTTTAACAGGTGTAAAATGAGTGCCCGGGGTTGAGCAGTGTTGTAACACACCGAAAGTGTGTGCCCGTAGCTGAGCTGAGCGTAATATGAGTGCTGACAGCCAAATGACGCGTAAACCAGCGTAACCCATTTGTGTGGAGCTGCGCACCGCGCCAACAAGATAACCGGCGGGCAACGTTGAGCAAGCTGTATCAAAACTGCCTTTACACAGACACACCTCCTAGCTTGTGTAGGCAGTCATAAAAAAAAAACAAAGCAATGGCCAGGCTCGAACTCAGGATACCATGCACCATAGTCAAAGTACTGAACCACTAAGCCATGACAGTTGCTCTTAGAAATGCAGTATTAGCATATATATAGGAATGAATGGAAAGAGAAGCATGACAAAGCAGGTTTTGTGAAGCTGATACATTTCCAAAATGGCCAATCACAGATAAGTGTGGGAAAAATGGCATATATAAGCCCCATAGGTGGGAATACACAGCATAACTGATTGTGGAATCGATTTGCAGTCAGGATGGCAGGTGTAGGAGAGGGTAGTTGCTTCCGAGCACAGAGGTGGGGCATTGAGGAGTCCAAATATATAGTTTGGCTCCTCGTCCATGATCATGAGGCCCAACTCATGCAGGGCCAGGTCCTGTGTGGAGCATACAAGGCTGAGGCATGGGACCGGTTGGCACATGATCTCACCAGTGCCACAGGAATACCAAGGACTGGTGAACAGGTCCGACACCACCATGTGGACCTGAAGAGACGGAAGCAGGACCAACTGAACCGTTGGATCCAGGAGGCCCGGCAAATGCCCAACGCCCCACTACTGAGTAAGTTACATGTAATTATTTATGTAAGAAATTAACCTAGCTGATATTATGGAGATGTGTATTCCAATATTACTTAATTTATATTACAGCTGCAGGTGTCCGTTCCATAAATCGTCAAGCCTATGCCGATAGGCTTGTGCAGTTGCGCCACCAGGCAGGTTAGTAAGTCTCTCCCTGTAACTGTTAAAAAATATAAGTATGACAGCTTGCAAAAGAGTGCAGTGTAGTCACTTATTAATAAAAAGTGCAAGTAACAGTGTAAGAGAGATTCTGCTAGTACTGTGTGATTACATAAGTGTGATGCAGCCTGTAATCCAAAAATAAAAATGAAACAAGTCTGAAATAAAGATGTTCCACCTGTAATGTAATAGTACATAACCTGCAGCAGGCTATAAATTACAGCTACACAAGCTGAGTACAACACATGTGTGAAATATATCCCCGTTTAAAATTTGAAACATGACACAAGTGAGACTGTTGGAAAGGATTGTTGTAACAAAGTAAAACATGTCAATAAAGCTTAGAATTAAGTACCATCCTGAATTGTAAAAATAAAACAAGTGAGAGTATGAGAAAGAGGTATGAATCCACCAATAAAGTTGTAATAACTCCTGAATAAAGTATACTGCACTCAGTACAGAATGAAATGAATGTGACAGGCACAACCAAAGAGTGAAATGTGTGCAATAAAGTACTGAAGCTGGAATGCGTGTCCCACAATTTTGATATGTTGCTGTACCTTTGCAATATGCAGATAGTATGATTGTATGAAATACCAAACATCCACAGTTGTCTAGAGCCATATAAATCAAATGTAGCAGGATGCTGTAGCTGAACAGAGCCAGATATGAATGTGTATGAATAAAAATGCAATGTATATTAATGTAGTAGTAACATTCCCATCACCAACATGCGTACGTTTACACATAGGAAACTGTAGCCAGACCTGTAGGGTGTATATATCTGCAGCTAGTAGAAATGTACAGCATATGTATAGGTATTTGAAGTTGTTAATGAAATATTTCTTCACCCTACCCTATAAGCACAAATAATCCATTCCACATGAAATGGGTATGTGTATTCACAATTAACTCCTCTGGACATTTGTCCTGTTGGTTCATACATATTTGCATGTACGTTGATGCATGTGCCCTGTTCATGCATCCAAACCTGATGGCCTGTTGCCATCAATCAACCCTGCATGTTGTTGGATTGTGTATTGTTGTTCAAATTATGCATGTGTTATGCTTGCTGTTCAATGGCTTGAATTTATGGGTGTTTGGTTAATGGGAATACTAATGCATGCTGTTACAAATAATTGTGAATGGTATTGTAAGTTACTAACCCAAACTGTCATAAAATAATGCAAAACATAGGACGACAGGGAAGGCGGGTTCCAGCGGACCCACCTCTCCCACCTCAGCTGGCGAGTGCACCTGGCAGTAGTGCCCAGGCCGGACCCTCCTCCTGTGGCTCTGTGCCACCTGTGGGTAGAAGCGCTGCAGGGGATGGGGCTCATCCCCCCCTCTGCAAGCGTGGCTGGAGGAGACCATCCACTCACCCTCCATAGTGTCCAGACTGTGGTGCGTAGGGAGATCAGGCATTCTGTGCTTGCACCCCTACACCAACTTGTGGCACGGGTGGCACAACTCACGGGTGTGCCTGCTGCCTATCCTACACAGCCCCCAGCACAGCCCCGTCCTGGGCAGTGAAGGCACAGTGGCAACTGCCCATTGGTGGGGATCTCAGTTCCACTGTTGCCATCTGTGGGCTCATGGGCTCGAGATATCCAAACATCCATCCCAGTCAATTGTGTATCCCCCCCACATGTGTCATACACCACCCCTGTATGGGTCTTGTTTGTCTTGTCTGTTAACCTCCCCTACCAACCTCCCCAGCTATACCTACTTTCTGTACCTGACATTCCACTCTCACCTGAAAAAAAAAAAAAGGGCACTCTGTTCCCACAAAAAAATCACACCCCATACATAGCTGCCCATTTCGCACACATGTCTGCTGGACATGTAAACTGGCAATTACAATTGGCTGTACAAGAAATATTGTTGTCCTCACCCCTCTCTCAGGGGTGGAATGATTCAAATTTCACACCAAATTACAAACATATGCACAGCTGTTGCTGATAAAGAAATGGGCAGCTATGGGCCTTTCCTACATCCCTCCTGCAAATCCCGAGCTTGTTTTCCTACTGTCCTACCCTCTTTGTGCCCCCTTTTTCACCACTTTCCTATCTCCCCATTTTATTTTCTTTCAAAGAAATTAGTGCAGGTGTGCATGAGAGTAAGCACTTTTAAGCAGTAGTAAGCAGGTGTGCACTTCTGTGCGCTTAGCTAAGCATGTGTGCGCGAAGCTAAGCGACAGTGCGCATGCGTGAGCTCTGCACAAACCAGCGCTAACCCGCTTACAACTGCTTAAAAGTGCCTTAGTCACTCTGAATGACAAGGCCTGTAGTTTGCTCAGCAGCAAAATAAA
The DNA here is from genome assembly GCF_019279795.1 of Protopterus annectens. NCBI lineage: Eukaryota > Metazoa > Chordata > Ceratodontiformes > Protopteridae > Protopterus > Protopterus annectens. The sequence continues at coordinate 1,076,486,898 of NC_056731.1, forward strand.
ATTCCTCTGTCAGTCTTGAACCCAGGACCTTGGAAACAGTATTCTGCATGACTTACCACTAAGCCATGACTGCTATACAAGAACATTGTGCTGAAAGAAATATATCATGAAATAGTAGGAAGTAATGTAAAGGGAATATGGCAAGTCTAGTACACAATGCATGTCATGTATATTTATGGTCAAATCTAGTGGATTTGTAAAATATTACTGTGTGAAGAGAAACAGCCATGCTAGTTGGTAGCTAGTAGGTAATAATGTCACAGTAGCACCTGGCAAGCCACACACATACTCAGAGCAGGATAAACACTGTCATAGTTGAATAGTTAAGAGCCCAGACATAGCAACTGTGACTGAGTTACAGGGATGCCCCTGATTTGAAAACAAATGTCAACCGTGCCCCACTGACTCCCTGTGAAATGTACTAACAGTAGGCAGAAAGGTGTTACAACACATGCAATGGTAACTATGAATTACTGAAAGTATGCACCACTTGCACGTCACAAATGGTGTAGTAATACATATGCTCAAAATAACCCACAGTCACAACTGCAGAATATCAGAATATTTCATGGGTGTATCCCACTGATATGTACCATTCCATGAGGCTGATAAAAGATGCACCTGAGAGTATCTGAGGCCTGCTCAGCAGCATGATCAAATACCCTTCTAAGTGTCAAGGCCCACACCATGGCCAGACCACACTGCATGCAGTACCACCCTACCACAACAAACACACACAGGGAATTGCTGCTCAAACAGATATAGCAAGCATTACAAGCTGTGAATGTAAATGGAAAATAGGAAAGCCATAGCAACACATTACAGGAAAGACACCTAGCAGGCATACAAGGAGTGAATGTAAAGGGCAAATATTGAAGCCACAGCAACAGATTGCAAGAGCCACTGCTATATATCAGTTACACCACAATTCCCACAGGAAAGCACATACACCCATATACACAGTATTACCAGCCGTATGTGTCAGTTTACATACACACTGAGAAGAGGAAACTGGAGGAAGGAATACTCAGGTTACAGTACAACGTGCATTGCAGTGTCTACAACACAGCCTGAAATATGAGAGACATACCAACCTTTACACTCACAGAACAGTGTCTACAGCATACCAGCATGGTCCCCACCCTGATAATCTGAAAGGGCTATGCCTACCTAACAAACCTTTTTATAGCACTGTCCTGAAATCACAGTGAGAACTGCAATCACTACACAACAGGCTGCATGCAATTAGTAAATGCTGGCTAACAACTGGTGCAGAGGCCATCACATGGACATGTGCAGATACCTACAAAAGCATCCTGTACTCCCAGTCAACACATGCAATACTTTCATTAAACCCTCTGGAGATAGAGACAGAGAGAGACAGAGAGAGAGAGAGAGAAAGGAAAGAAAGAAAGAAAGAAAATATATAACAACAAAACAAACAAGTTGTCAGCAGGCCAACTATCAGAAAGTCAACGCAAACAGCTGTAACAAACACAGGTAATGTAAAGTACTAATATAATAGTCTACATACTGTGAACCCTCCATATGTGTTATTGGTCTGTATCTATGTATATGAAGATGTGCATAGGGCAGGGGACATACTGCAACTGTCACTGAAGGCTGTACATACATATGTATGTGAAGGTAGCTATGTGCACATATCAATGTAGGTTGTAGTGCAATGTACAATGTAGGTTGTACAGTAATGGATGTTCATCAGTACGTTAGTGTGTGTATACATTTGTGTAAATCAAAAGGATTATATATATATCTGTCATGTGTATACGTATGTATATCGAGATATGTATGTGTATATATATATATATATATATATATATATATATAATATGCATATATGTATAAATAGATAGAGAGGGATGTAGAAATACATAGACATATATAGATAGATAGAATATGTATGTACAGATATATGTAATACACACATACATATATAGATATATGTAGATACATACACATATACGGACAGATCTGACTGTCTACAGATATGTCTGTATATGACTATCTCTCTCTCTCTCTGTCCCACCCCCTCTCACTCTCTCTCTCTCCTTCTGTCTCTCTCTCTCTCCCCCTCTCTCCCCATATCTATATCTATATATCTATATCTATATATCATATATATATATATATATATATATATATATATATATATATATATATATATATATATATATATATATATATATATATATATATATATATATATATATATATATATATATATATATATATATATATATATATATATATATATATATATATATATATATATATATATATATATATATATATATATATATATATATATATATATATATATATATATATATATATATATATATATATATATATATATATATATATATATATATATATATATATATATATATATATATATATATATATATATATATATATATATATATATATATATATATATATATACTGAGTGAGGCACATGTGTGCAGATGTATTGCAACAGGTGCCTGGTGACAAAGGCATGGAGTGAACACCAGTGTGGATACTGGAGTACCATACCCCATTCCAAAACACTGACACCAGTAGCCACCACATATGTGCAGGCCTGCCCACCACTGCATGTGTCAGGGGGGAACAGAGGCAACAAGTGTACAATAGGCTCCCTATTGATATACACAGTGGCACACTAGTCATGTAATACCTGTACATGGTATGTGTCAGCAGACATGGTGTGTCAGCTATGGACATGTAGGTCACTGTACCCCTCTACACCCCACAATGTCCTACATGGTATGTACCTCCCATGACAGCTACAGATATGGAGAAGGACACAGTCATACGTAAGTAACTGTGTCAATGCACTCAAACACATTACCTATGCAGAGTGACTGACAAGACCACAGAGCACACCCAGACTACCTACATAGAGGTTACCACTGCTGGATATACATAGTTAAGTCACACCCATGACAGTTGTCCAACAACCATGGTAACACCTCACAACATCCACAACCCAAATTACCTATGTCTGTCGTCCTTGTCACCGCAGTAAAGAGCACATGGTGGAGGTACAGGTCCCTACCCACAGATAAGACATACCCTGGAGTAAACCACACAGCATTAAGAAGGAAGGTTCCCCATGAGTAGATGTCAGACATACCCCTGCTGAATGTTATACAGATAGGTAATATGCCATATGAGTCCTTTGTGTAACTGTTTGACAGGAGCAGGTACAATCACATCACATGTGTCACAAGGGGCAGGGTAGCATAACAGTATGCTGTTGTAGGCCCAGGGTCAACAGCATGCTACCTACCTAAGACACAATGCACACCCACAAACCCATTGCAAACCAAATGTGTGAGGTGGAATGTGTGTGCCAGTGACTGGGTGCATGTCATGTACTGGTGTGATTACTCACCATGACTGTCTGTCTGTCATGGTAGTGTGTGCCCTTAGTGTGAGGACAGAGACAGATGTGTGAGGTATTGCGATTAAAACATACTGCATTGCCATATGTTGTGCTGTGTTACCCTGTATCTGACTGTGGTGTAGATAGGGTTATGGCAAGTAAGAGTAGTGTGCATTACTAGTGAAATATGTAACGTGCATTGCATGCAGTGCATGGGTTGATAATGTTCCCCATACAGTATCTTGATACAAACCCCCATTGTGAGGTTGTGCATTGGACCTGAACCACTGTGCTGACTGCTGGAGTATACTAGTCTGTCGTATGGAGTGTGCCAGGTACTGTTGCACAGTTGTCGGCTGAGCACTGATATCTGGTCATTTACATGTGTATCCCCCAATAGACAGACAGATGTTATATATGGGGGTTAAGTTATATCACTACAGTCGAGTATTATGTGTATTATGTGTGCCATATTTTGCTGACATATATTGCTGACATATTTTTCTTTTCCTTTTCAGGGCTATGATTCACCAGTGAAACCTTGTGTACTCCACTGCGGAGGATGAGGAGATACACCAGAGCCTGGTGTGGGATTTCACAATACTCTTTTCCTGCACCAGCCAGAACCAGCAGGAGAGGGCTGCACTGTGGCAAGACCTGGTCCGTCAGGTAAATGACATAGGCACACGTAACCGGACATATGAGCAGGTACGCCATCACTGCAGTGATCTAATTAGAAATGTCCATCAGCATCTGTCGGATATCCACAGGCAACAGCTTGCCACAGGTGGTGGGGCAGCTATACATCCCCCCCTCACCAGACTGGAGGGACTACTCCTAAGTGTTGTGGCTCCAGCCCAATAGCAACATCGGCAGCCGCATACATGTGTAATGATGGAGGCTGGATCCACCCTGCAGCAGGACTCGGAGCGTGCAGGTAACATGCCATATGTATAGTTGACTGTTCTGTACACTGTTAGTTTATGCATGTGTGAGGTGTGTCCTCGGTTTGTAGCTGTTATCTTGGTAGTTATTGTGCAAGAGTGATATTCTCAATATCAGCAGTAGACCTGTGGAAGCCAACTGTTGTACTACTGAACTGTATCATACTCACTGTATCAACGGCACAGTTGTGCCCACTGACAAAAAATGTCTCATTTCTGCAGGTCCCTCTGGTGTAACAGCAAGGCAGCCTATCCATGCTGGTGAGTGTGTAATAACAATACCTTCGATACTCTTGAGACTAATAGTAATAATAGGCTGAAGCAGTAGTGCTATGTGTTTGATTGCAGGTGTGTTTGTGTCTGTGTTGATATCTCATATACTGAGGAGTGTGCATGTGTGCATGTGCACCTGTGTGCATATGCACCTGTGTGCATGTGCACATGTGTGCATGTGTGCATGTGTGCATGTGCACATGTGTGCATGTGTGCATGTGTGCATGCGTGCATGTGCACATGCGTGCATGTGTTCATGTGTGCATGTGCACGTGTGCATGTGTGCATGTGTGCATGTGTGCATGTGCGCATGTGTGCATGTGTGCATGTGTGCATGTGTGTATCAATGGTGACATTGTGTACACATTGTAAACTGTGTTTCCTGTCTTACTCCCACAGGTTCTGGTGCTGCTCTGGTGTTGTGCAGCAGGGAACCTAAATCAGCTGCCGTGGATAGTGATAATGATGATACCTGTGTAATGGCACAGGGACATGTGCCAGGGTCTGTCGTTGGTCAGCCAATTGACAGTACACAGCTGTCGGCCCCATCAATGTGCACGGTCAACCTGCCAATACATCCTTTGTCACCAATGTCCCTAGGTGATGGACAGGATACAGTGGGCATTGACCAGAGTAATGTGGTTTTGGTGGCACATGCATCCCCACACAGCAGCCATGGCCAGGGTCCTGACATGGTACCACACAGGCAGATGTCCAGGGGTTCTCGTGGGAGCATCCGTGGGCATACCGCCCCTGTCAGACATGCCCACAGAGGTCTTTCAACCTCAGCTATGTTTCGGGCTGTAATGCAGGCACAGTCACGTATGGAACGGTACACCAGACAGAGTCTGAGGGAGCTGAGAGTATGTCGCACAGCTATGAATGACAGTATGCGTGATGTTGCAGCTGCCATCCGTAGTTTTACCTAGGTCATTGACAGACGTTGGGGGGACACATTAGATCTGTTCCACAACTACATGTCCATGAGCCAGGGCAATGGTGGACGGTTGAGGCATTGACATGGGCGTATGCCAGCAACAGCAGTAGCTGGCAGCCGTCACGGACGACAACAGGTCCGCGGCTGCTCCCATAGTGCCAGCAGCAGCCCTAGCAATGCTGGGTCTGTGCTGTCATCAGACCACCCCAGGAGACCACGTGCACATGGCTCTGGACAGTCCCAACAGGGACCTGTCTCCAGTCACCACCCACCTGCTTCTGACAGTACCCAGTCTGGCTTAGTACCTGATACGGTCCGTAGCACCCCTGCCAGGCACAGGTACCGTGTCCGTGGCCAGAGACAGTGATCTGCATAACCTGGCAGGTATAGTCTTTGGCTATCCACAAACACCTGTATATGGCAGCCATGAGGTGGAACTGTGAGCATGCATACACACATGCGAATTGATAACACCTAAGGCTACCGCACACCCACACACACTGCATCAACATTGCCCCATCTTGTACTGCTGTCCCTCACCAACACACACACACAGGCATGTCACTTGGTTGTATCAGTGGCAGACTCAGGCATACCAAGTACACACCCTGTGCATATGATGAAACTGTGCCACCTCCTGCAATCTGTAACATTGGTGCAGGAACAGGTTAACATGGTGCTGATGCACAGGGTGACTACATAGAAGTGTAGTAACAGCATCATGTTGTCAGCAGTACAGTGTAATGATATCATTGTGGGTATATCCCAGCATGCCTGATGCAGTTACAGTATGAATGTCATTGTATTGTTTTGTACACCCATAGTAATTACCATAGTGTAATGTCTGCACATCTTTGCATACTGGTGGTGAGGCTGTCAACAGAAGGCCACCTACATAGGTAACACGGGATAAGAAAATGTTAGTATTGATACTCAATGATGGACATGTCAACTGCAAGTTGCATGCTGTCTACACTCGACTCTGCAATGAGGATGTTTGAGGATGTTGATATCTGTGCAGTAATACGCACCCTAGCACTACAAGGTCACATCTCATACCATGCATGACAGCCCCAAAACACAGAACTAACTATGACAGGAGGGAGAGTCTCCATACATGTCAAGGATACTGTGGTGCCAGGACAGGTAGCATACATCCTACTAAGTTTGGAACTGGTGAGTGAGGGCTCAGTGTCTGTTATTCGAAATGTGTATTAGTTCAGGTATGAGCACTTGGGTTTCAGGCCAGTTATTCTACATTACGAAGGTACATGGTCTGTACACTTGTGGGAGGTGGGGCTGGACTCAGCCCGTCTGACCTGTGAATTTCTGGGTACAGGCTTATAGTGCCTGCATATATGCACTGTTACCTACTGGAAGTCATACACCTTGTTTGTTGTAGCATAGTCTAGATCCAGGCCTGCTGACTGTAGCTTTGTTTGTATGCATGTTTGCTTGTTATATCCCTGAAACACTGATTCCACCTGCAATGCAGATTTACAGTGCCTCTGTGGATCCCTAGTGACATCTGTATTGCTTACTGTACTGATGTCCATGTCTCACTTGACAGAGCGTCACTGTTTGTCCTGTTTGCATGTAAGTTGCCTGTAACACATTGCATATGACTTACCTGGCATTTGCTCACGAAAGCATTTATATATGCCAGCACTAACAAATCAGGAGCACTACACCCTCACATACTCACCTTGAGTACCTTGTTCCCCATTGGCCCTATGTGTTGTTAATTATTATGGGATTCACAATACTATGGTAGCATGTGCAAAGGTGACTTGTCAATCTCCTCTCTGGTCCATTTGGTGAATCTGTGAGTCATGTGGCAATGTTACAGCTGCCTCATGTACACAGACAACCCTCTCCCCTTCCCATAAACTTACAACACATGTGAGAGATGCAACCACATAGCCAAACTGGGGGCTAAGCTCTCTTAACTCAGTACTGGCATACCCTGTCAGGTGGAGTGGGATACTACAGTGAATACAATACCAGTCTCACATAGACCTGCCACAACAGCAAGCCAAACACAGAAACACACAAGAACATTCTTGGAGTCTCAGAATAGCATCCTGCCTGAACAGCAGACACCTGCGAAGCAGACACACAAGCAAATGTTATGCCAGAACAGAGCACATGCAACACATAGCTCACAAAGCCTGTGTGCCAAACAGTCACAGCCCATACGGCTTAACAACACACCTGCTACAGTTGTAATAGGTACCTCTATTGTCAGGTACACTGAGGTCCTGCTCACCAGGCTGAACAAGGAGAAGTTCACGGTGAGATGCCCATTGGGCACTATGATCCACCACATAACACAAGCATACAGGTCACTCCAAGGCATGTACAAATATGACTCAGTCATTGTCCGTGCCAGTGTGAATAACCTGTGATGTACCTCCCTGGACTACATGATAGGGGACATAGAGGGGCTCTCTGAGCATGTGGCACAGGCTGGTATGACCCTGACCTTGAGTAGCATCCTACCCTTACCAAGAATGCTGCCACGATATGTAGACAGGATGATCAATTTCTACAATTGCCTTATGTTTCGGTGACATTCAAAGGGGATCCAATGCCTGTCAGTGTGGGATTACATGCTAGGCAAGCCACGTTGCTTTGTTAGGGACAGCTTGCACCTGTCAGCCATGGGCCGTTGTATATTGGCAAAGGCTCTTGCTACACACATAGTGCCTTTTTATGCAAAGCTCAAATTACATAGCCACCTACACAGGTATCACACAGGATAGGACACTAATAGTAATGCTACTCAACGCCAGCAGTGTAAACCTCAAGATGCATGCAGTGGAAACTGTCCTTAGCATGGAGAACAGCAATATCCGTGCAGTAACAGAATCCTGGTACAAGGCTCCCAGGTGCACCCCATCACTGCCAGGTCATACCTCATACCATGCTTGTCGTCCCCTAAACATGCACCAAACCAGAACAGGGGGGATGTATCCAAAGGCACCACAGATACACACACTTCCAGGTTGGTGGCACAGCACAAAGCATCAGACCCTATCCATGTGCAACTAACAGTGGGTTAGACTGCCTTCAGGTTCATAGCCTGGCACACACCACCCTCTCATACCCAGGAAACCCACTTGGCCTTCCTGACAACACTGGGAATATGACGGTCTCTACAAACACCATTATATGGGTGGACTGCAACTACCCAAACATAGAGTGTGAGCATTACTCTAGCTCCAAGACCCTAGCTGAAAGGTTCCTAGCATTTATTCACTGAATTGCTATGGAACAACGTGTTACCACTCCCACAAGAGGTGAAAACATGCTGCACCTGTTCATCAACAACATGTGGACTATATGCTCCAGACCAGATGTGTATCCCTCACTGGTAGGATGACACCATATACAACTCACACTGTATATTCACATACCACATGCATCCCCTGCACAGAACACCATACAGTTGTCTAATGCAGATTCCATGTATTCACATGAGGCAGGCTTCAGACATGGGAACTATTAAAGGTCACAGGTATATATGTGTATGTGGCACACACATACATCATGCGTGCATTGACATTACTGATATAATCTATGTCGTCCAATATTGGGGACAACACCCCACACACATGGACAAACTGTGTGACAAAAACACACATGGTGTTTGTGGGATACACTTGCAAGAGACGCAATAGCAGAGCATGCTATTTGCATTACTGGGAAGCTTGCTTTCCCCTGCTGTACTTATAGGGTGCTGACATCATCAGTGTTTAGACAGTGGAATATGCAGCATGTGGTGTGTTGTAATAGTTGCCAAAAGGGACATTTCTTTAACACATAGAATTGCACACACATACACTGAGCACTTGCAGGATTCAAACCCCTACCTAACTATGTTATGACACTTGTGAGAGACGCAGTAGCAGAGCGTGCTATTTGCATTACTGGGAGGCTTGCTTTCCCCTGCTGTACTTATAGGGTGCTGACATCATCAGTGTTTAGACAGTGGAATATGCAGCATGTGGTGTGTTGTTCTAGTTGCCAAAAGGGACATTTCTCTTACACATAGAATTGCACACACACTACTCACCCCCCCCCACAGTCACACATACACACTGAGCACTTGCAGGATTCAAACCCCTACCTAACTATATTATGACACTTGTGAAAGACGCAGTAGCTGAGCACGCTATTCAAATTACTAGGTACTATTTGTGCTCCTGACATATGTATAGTGTGCTGACATCATTATTTATGAAGAGGTATTTACATCTGTTACTATCCATCAGTAAGGGGGAGAGCATATATATGCAATAACTTTGCAGAGGCACAGTGGCCTTCTGTACTGTGGAGGCAGATGCCAAATACACTATGGATAGCCTTCTGTATTCCCTAGGGACAACAGCCTAGTATTGCACTCTACAGCCATATGTTTACCTGTCAGATGCAAGTATCTGTTGCTCATATACTGTTTGTGGGTCTTTATTGCCATAGCTTTCCCTATCTCTGTAAAAAAATTGTGTACTGTGGCAGATGTTTGCATATGAGTGGGATCTAGTACATTACTTATGTATCTGTTGTAATTTCACTGTGTGCACTGGGCAGATTTCTGTATTGTGGGAGGTTCCTGTGTTAACACATACAAATGCCAGATATGTGTGTGCAACTGCTGAACTGTGACATGGCCTAAGTGTGTGAGCATGCCCAGTTCACAGTTTCTATGGCTTCTTGACTGACACGTCTCATTTATCTAAGTGTGCGAGCATGCCCAGTGTGAACTTTCCATATGTTGGGATCTGTGGTCCACCACATTTGTGTTTGTGTGTGGACTTCATCTATATTTCACATGTACAGTTGAGTGTTGGACATCAGGTTGTGTTCTTACTGCCCAACTGCTTTGTGTCTGAACCTAACAGGCATTATGCTGTGCCTGCAGGGTTGCCATGGGATAGTTTGCATACAGTTGTCAACATCCTTTCATACTGACCAAACAATGTATTGTCGTATAGTGTACTGGTTCAGTACTTTCACTGTGGTGGACAGTATTATCGGTTTCAGTCCTATCACTGCTTGTAATATTTATAGTGAGCACACCAGACTGGTTGAGGGCCAGTTGTGCAGATATGACCATATTGCTTTTTGTTCAGATATGGACAACATAGAACAACATTGTCCGACATTGTTAATGTATTCCACAACTTGTGTGGACAGTGACAGACAAAGGCCATGTGCCCTAGGCTATTTGTAATGCTAGTCAGAGAGTGGTTGTCCTTCAACACACATATTTACTGGTGTTTGCCATGACATATGTCAAGGTTAGTGTGCTGTGCCTCTGTCTACCCATGACATACAGATGATATCCAGGGTACACCTACCATCTCCCATCCAGTCATCATGATTCCTCTGGATGACAGTCAATGAGGGACTCCCTGGATAACCTGTACTGGGAGTTTAGTCATGAGTGGAGTGAGCTTCTGGGTTATGGACCAATCGGTACAGCATGTCCTGTTTATGTCTGTGCTGGGGTTCAGGCCTGTCATCTGCATAGGTCACCAGCATTCAGATTTTACATGGTGCCAAATATCCATTGATTCCAGCTTGGTCATGGCTTTATACATCAGGCACAGATCACCTCCAGCCAGGTGGTATGGCACTGTGTGGAGCTACAGTTTGTTTAATCAGGCAACACATGGCATCTGTTACAGCTCTGAGATCCTCCTGGTGGGGTATTTGTGGGGTCTTTCCAGTTGATGCAGGTGTCTACTAAGGTACATCCCACAAGGGCCATTGTACGCAATTGTGAGGCTGCTGATGGATGAATGGAGAGGCACAATGACCTACCCTGACCTAGCTGTGCTTACCTTCATGATTAGGTGGGTATATGGTATGTTTTTGTAACCACTACAGACACATGGTTGTCACATGCAGGATATATATCACCTTGTGTCCCCCAGGTCTCTTATTGCTCCTGATGTACTTAATGGGTTAACACATATGTGGTAATTTGTGGCCACATACTGTGTTTCCACAGGGATGACTATACACTATTCTGCATTTAGCTTGTTGACATGGCTGTGGCACCACTTGTCTGTTTCTATGTGTGCCTTTTGTAGGATGCTTGTTTCAGCTGGAGGGTCCGATATGGTGGGCAGTTTGTAGTCATCTGCAAACCTGTTCAGACAGAGTCTTTCCATGTTGGCCTGTACCTATGTGACATATATAGCATACAGGAGAGGTCCCAGGACCATGCCTTGTGGGATGCCAGTTGTATCTGGTTTGTAGTCTGACATGGCTGCAGCATGTCTGACCAGCTCAGTTCTGTCCTTGAGCTGGTTTGCAACCCATCTACTTGGATAGGGGTTTATAGTTAGGCTGGTGAGCTTATCTGTACTGAACAACTGGGGTATTGTATGGAAGGGTTTAGCAAGGTCCAGATAGGCTGTGTGAACCACATTACCCTCATCAATGGCCTTGGTGTGTGTTTCACATGAGTCAGACATGTTTAAGGGGCAGGATCTGCCCTATGAAAGAAACACTGGGTAGGGCCCAATGTCTGTAGGTACCCCATCTCGTTATTCCTGGGATCCATGATCATCCTCTCCATTACTTTGCCAACCAAGATAGTCAGGGTTGAGGGGTGATAGTTTGCCGTATCCATTCAGGCACCACCTTTGTGGTGAGGGACCACTGTGGCTGTACACTGCTCTTTGGGTACATATCCTGTGGTAAGACTGTGAGTGTCCAGTAGTGCTATTTGGTGTTCCATTCTTCTTACAGTACTTGTTGGACACAACCCAGGTCACCATATGGTACCATTGATGCTGTGTGGTTTGCTTTGTAGATGCTGGCTGTTACCTCAGCATCTGCAATGTCAGGGGGCCAGCACTCTGCTGGGATAGATATTTGGCAATTTGGTGCTGGTGGGGAGTTTGCAAAGAATCTGTTAGGTTGGATGTTGGCAATGTGTGTGGGTTTGGTGCATTGTTTGTTATATTTGAGTACTGTATAGCATATCTGTGGATTATCACCATGGTTACTACCATCAGTTAGGACAGCTGTGGGATTATCCTTTGTGTCCTGCACAATTTGTATCGTCATAGGTTCATAAGTTCATACTAGGCTATCTGCCTTGGCCATGTTTGAGCATAGACAGACTGTGTGTGGCTTGCGACACCCCTTGCAATGTGCATATTATGCCCATTTAGGGTTTACTTTACTAGATGTGACACAGGGATGGCCCCCAGTATACACCTACTATCTCCCATGCACTTGACCAGATTTCTCTTGTTGAGTATGAGTGTGGAGCTCAGCCTATCATGGACTGGGATTCTGTTCCAGAGTGTAAGGAGCCTCTGGGTTATGGATCTGTCCCTCCAGCACATTCTATTTATCTATGTGTGGAGGTTCAGATATCTCACTGTGGTGTCTCTGCTGGATTTGGAGTTTCTGCAGTGGAGCATGTCCATTCATTCTGGATTGGACATGGCCTTGTACATCAGGCATACATCGCCTCTGACTGGGCAGTATGCATGTGAATTGGGCTGTGGTTTCTTCAGCCCCAGGCAGCAGATGACAAATGTTTGGACCCTTTATCCTCTTGGTGAGGTACATTTGGGGTCTTTCTAACTGCTGCAGGTGTCAGGTAAGGTACATCCGAACTGGGGCATTGTTCTCAAGTATGGGCCTGATAAGGGAAGAGTATGGGGGTACAGTGACCTCTCTTGATCTACATGTGCATCCTTTCATATTAAGGTGGGCAATATAGCAGGTCTTCCTGGCCACCTTGGCAATATGAGTGTCACATGACGGGTTACCATCCACTTGTGTCCCTAGGTCCCCGATTACTTCCTACGTACATAATGGATTACCACCTATGTCATACTTTGTGTGTGCCTTGTTTGGTATTTGTTGAGACATTAATACTCTGCAGTGCTTCAGGAAGGCTGGCTGGGGTTCCTGGGTTTGTGAGGGTGGTCTGTAGCAGGCTGTAAACAGGGACGCAGTTTGAGCCACTGTTACTTGCCCGTGGATAGTCCATGCTGCTTCTTGCTGTGGTACCAACCTGGGGGTGTGGTTATCCTTGACAATTACTGATAGCCACACTCCTATTGTAGTTTGCTCCAAGTTTTGGGGCTGTAGAGCATAGTATAAGGCATAACCTGGTAGTATTAGGGTGCTCTTCTGGGCCTTGACCCAGGTTTCTGTTACAGAACAGATATTACCATTCTCCATGCTGAGGTGGGTTTGGTCTGCATGCACCTTGCAGTTTAGACTTCTGGCATTGGGTAGCATTACATCCAGGTTTTATCCCTTGTGCTACCTATGGTGGTGGGTTTGTGTTTCCAGCCTTACCTATTCAAGGCACAGTGGGGGTGACAACAGCCTTTGCCAGTATCCACACAGCCAGGTGTGCTGGGTACATGCCATCCCTAGCAAGTGCAGCATCATGTCTTGCTTGGCATGTCATCCCAGGCTGTCAGCCTTTTGTTCCCCTTTGCTAACAGCAATACTTCAGCCAATTATAGTACATGATCTTGTTGTCTTCATAGTGTGGCATCATGCTTGGTGAGGGTGAGATGTTAGGCAGGGTCATCATGTTTGCATATACTAGATGGTGTTACATTGCTTAACACATGGCAATCATGCCTCATGTGGTGCTGCAGGGCTGCCTATGTCGGATGCACATACTATACTCCCTGTACATGTTTGAAAGCAGGTTGTGTCATGTTAGGCGTCCCTGTTACTATATGAGTGAGTCAGAGAGGGTTATCATTCCCAGGGTTCCTACTGAGCCAGTGTATGTGCTATGCGTTGCCTCTTTGCCAAGGCCAGGGCATACTGGGCACGCCTCCTTCTGCCTACTGGGGCAGGCTCAGGTTGTTCCTCCTCTGAGTCACGCTCTGCCTGTGATGGCCTTGGCAATGATGGGGGGCTGTTTGTCCCGGCCCTATGCTGGTCCTGCTGCAGCTGTTTTCGCAGAATCATATTATGTAGCATAGCACATACCATGACAATTTGGATACATGTAGTTGGTGAGTACTGCAAGGCTCCACCAGATGTGTCCAGGCACTGGAACCATGACTTGAGCAGCCCAAACACACACTCTATTTCATTTTGTGTTTGTGCGTGTGCCTCATTATGGCGTTCTTGTTCAGCTGTGTGTGCATTTCTGATGGGTGTCATCAGCCACGGCTTCAGTGGATATCCAGCATCCCCCACTAAGTGACCATGTGGGATGTCCCCATTGGCAAATGTCTGGTACAGCTGCGTCAGATGCCAGATATGGGAATCATGGTAGCTTCCAGGGCAGCCAGCACACACATTCGTTATTATGCCCAGGGCATCACACACGACCTGGCAGTTGATGGAGGGGAAGCCCTTGCGGTTGATGTAGGCCCTACCCCGCTCACCAGCTGGTGCCTTGATGCGTATATATGCATGCAGTCTATTGCACCCACTACCTCAGGGTATTCCGATATTTGCTGGAATAGTCGCATATTGCTGGCCAATGCCTCATGGGAATTGGGGAAATATACATGATCTCCGACATGTGCCGACATGGCATCCAGGAACTGGTGCAGTACCCTGGATACAGATGCCTGTGAGATCCCCATCATATCACCAGTTGGTCTCTGGGAGGTACCTGTTGGTAGTATTCTTAGGCCAACACATACCTTGGTTTCCACTGGGATGGGTTCCACTCTGTTGGTTCTGTGTGTGAGGCGTGGCCCGCACAGCTCAACAATTTGCTGCAGGAGGTCTCTGTCCACTCTATAGCGCTCCACTATCTCCAGCTCATGTAACCCCTGGTAGGTGACCCTTGGCCTGTACACTCTTCTCCGTCTCCTCACTGTGGGTTGTCTGGCAGCATTTGCATTGTCACCACCCTCAGCAAGTCTCCTATGTCTCCTTATAACAGCTATGGCAGCCCCTAGCATGTTTGGTCTGAGTGCAGCTTTTTCAGTTTTCACTTCTAATAGCTTACTCCTGTCTTGCAGTGTCTCTTGAAAGAAACATACTGCAATGCTGTTTGCAGTGTTTTAAGTGCTGGGCTGGGCTAGTATTCTGCCTGTGTAATTGCCTGCTTCTAATTGTTTTCACCTGCTAGCTTCCTACTATTTCTTCTGCTTCCTTTTTCCTCTCTGTTTCCTCAGGGGGGAGCAGCACACATACCAGCGAAAACATGCTCACAGTGGCTACCACACGCGCACACATGCTTACACGGACTAGAATCTGCTTATTCAGGTTAAAATGCGTGCACACCAGAGCAAACAGGTTTACAGATCTTTAAACATGCTCCTACATGCTTACTCTGCCTTACACACACACACTCTGTCTTACTTGCGCATCCCAGCACGCACACGCTCGCATGCATGCACAGCAAGAAACTTTGGTGTTAGCCACAGTGTACACCTTCCATTTCTTGACTTTCCCATGCTTATCTGTTGACACTCCTCTTTCTATGCTGTGTGACTGACATCGTTAACATACCACTTTGCTCCAATGAGCTTGATTTCTTTCTAACATTCCCCCCTGTGATGTCACCTATCTCCTACTCTGTTACTCTCCCTTATCTAACTCTTACACTACACGGAATGTGCTCATTTGCTATGTGACAGTGAGATTCACTATCCTACCACTCATTTACATAGGATTGCCTACTAATGCTTAGTTACGTGTTTTAAACTCAGCTTCCCCCCTTAGCAACCACTAAACGGTGGCCATGTTGTTTTCGGTCTGCTAGTCCCTGCATTGTAAATCCATGTTCATAGGTTCATAGGTTCATAGGTTCATAGGTTTATACTAGGCTATCTGCCCTAAGGCATTTATAAGCCTGAAAAATACTGTGCCCATTAGTTTGTTGTGCCTCTGTCCAGCAGTGACCCCATGATGATTCCCAAACCTAACCTACTCATCTCCCATCCAGCTTCTCTATTTGAACAGACAGAGCGAGCGAGGTGCTCCGGCTCACATGGACCCGGATATTCCACAGCATAGGTAGGAGTCTGATGCTGGAGTTTCTTCAATCTGGCAGCATATGACGATTTTGGGTCTCGATCATTGGTCTGATAAGTGAAGAGTAAGGGGGAACAATGACCTCACTAGATGGATGTGAATCCTTTCATGATCAGGTGGTGGGCAATAGAGGTCTTCACTTTAGCAATGTTAGCAATGGTGTCAAAAAAGAAAGGCCACTGTCAACCTGGGTCCCCAGGTGATAACCCCTTCTCTGTTGTGGATTGTAGTACTATATGGTAGCTTCTGCAAACTTTGTCAGCCAAAGTCTCCTCCATGTTGGCCTGTACTTCTGAAGTAGATGTGCCAAACATAGGGGGCAAGGACCGAGTCTCCCCACACCACACACTCGGGTTTGGAGTGACACATTGCAAGGTCAAGGTAGGCTGTATGGACTGCCTTTCCCTCGAGGCTACACTCGGCTGGGATAGTTATCTCCTTTAGGGAGGGGGGGGGTGAGTTATGATTGTCCTTGAATCCATGGCAATTTTTCTCTCAAATTGGCTTAGGTTGATTTTATGGTTTGTTAATGGCTGGGGTCCACCAGACTGGGCGTTTGTTTGTGGAAAGAGTCTTGGTTTTATTATATTTTCTCCTCTCGTGGGAACAGTGACTAGCTGTTCCATGGCATTTGAATTTATGAACTCCAGGAACCGGGGCTAGAAAGTTAGGGCTTGAGTAATGTTCCCAGTCTATATTAGGCTGTGTGGGGTTCCTGAGTTTGAGAGGGTGGCTGTAGCATGCTACAAATTTTACAGCAGTTTTTTTGTTGTTAGTTGCACCTGGATGGTAAAACCTAATAGTGCGGGGTGCTCTCAGGAGCCTTGAACCAGGTTTCAGTTACAGCACAGACATCGATGTTCTCCATACTGAAAAAGGCACTATGGGGTGGCAAGAGCCTTAGCAATATCCGATCATCTTGTCTCCTCTCCTTGTTCAGCCTGGTGAGGGGGACGTCAGTGTGTCTGACTTTGTGGTTTATGTGTTGCTTGTGGGGTGTCTTGAGGTAGCAGTTGTTTGGGTGTCTGCTTTGTTTATGTGTTTGATTCAGTGGAGTGGTAGCATTATGTGAGGCTGGTTTTGTGGTGTGTGTAGTTGCCTTCTCCTCCTGTCTGGTCTTGCCAGTCCTGAGTTAGTTTGGCTAAATAGCTGCATCTCTATTTGTGTTATGTGGGAGGAGGAGAGGGTTGTCTGTGTACATGAGGCAGTTATAACATTGCCTCAAGATTCCCAGATTCACCAGCTGGACCGGAGAGGAGATTGACAACTGACCTTTGGACATGCTAGAATAATATTGGCCAGTGGGGAGTGAGGGTGTAGTGCTTTTAGTGCTGACTTATATAATTGCTTTAGTGAGCAAGTGCCAGGTAACTTGAGTGCAATGTGATACAAGTAACTAAATGCAAAACGACAAACAGTAACTTTCTTTCAAGTGAAACAAGGAAATAAGTACAGTAAGCAATGCTGATATCACTAGTGATCCACAGAAGTGCTGAGAAGTTAGGTGAATTAGCTTCCAGGAAATAACAAGCAAACAAACAACAAGTATATAAACAAAGCTAGATTCAGTAGGCCTGGATCTAGGAACCAATTTCAGTAAGATACAGTTCAAATATTCAGGCACTATAAACCTTTAACCAGAAAATTCCCAGCTCAGAAGGGCAGAGTCCAGCCTCTTCTCCCACAAGAGTGCAGTCCACGAACCTTCTTAATGTCTAAACCAGAACTAATACACTTGGACACTGGGCTCTCAATCAGCAGTTCCCAACTTAGAAGGATGAAAGCTACCTGTCCTGCCACCACAGTGCTTGCCACAAACCTTCCTAATGTAAAACAACTGGTCTGAAGCCCAAGTGCTTAATCCAAAAGACTTGAATGATCAGTAATAAATACCATTGAATACTTTAGAGAATGTCTGGATTAGTGCTCAAGTTACACAAACAAAGCTAGATCCAGCAGGCTTCAGTAAGAAACAGTTCAGATATGCATGCACTATAAGCCTTTAACCAGAAATTCCCAGCTCAGAAGGGCAGAAATAACTGGCTTGTTTAGAATAACAGACACTGAGCCCTCAATCAGCAGTTCTCAACCTAGAAGGATGTAAGCTACCTGTTCTGCCACAACAGTGCAGACCACAAACCTCTCAGTGCAAAACAACTAACTGGTAGTGTTTAAACCAAAAGGCTTAGAATGAGTTACACCAAGCAGTAATAAATACAATTGAGTATTTTAAGATGATGCAAAAGTAAAAAGAAGTAGGTAAAAACACAAGTACAGTAAAAGCAGATGAATTTTTTTTTTTTTTTTTCTGAACAAGTGCTGAGATCAAAGAAACAGATTTGAGTGCTGAAACTAGAAAACTGGCTAGTTACATGTATTGCATAAAACCTACATTTGTGGGTTTCAAACCTTTATTTTTATGTTTTATATAGCGCAGCCGGTTTGCGTGGAGCTGCGCTGCATTTAAATCTCGCCGATCGCCGAAATTTTTTTTTATTTTATTTCATGTTTGCATCGGGTTACCATGCCAATGGCCACATATTTGGCCATTGACATGCTGCCTGACACATATGCACACATTATTTGGAGCTGACATGGCTCCATTGTGTTATTTGCAGAAACGTACTCAGTTGTCAACTGAGTACATTTCTGCATCTAACACGACTCTTACATGGGCTGGTTTCAGCTTCGTGGATCGCTAATCTACCTCATTTGCATGCCTTTCAGCTGCAAGTGAGGTAATTAGCATATCCACACCCTGCCCGTGTAAGAGATGTTTTAGCTGGTCTCTTACATGGTATTTCGGGCTGTTCCTGGATCGCTATGGCTGCATGGAGTCTTACACGACTCTTAGACTCCGTGCAAGCCATCATGAATCCTGCCCATTGTTTCAAACATTTTTGCAGTTATTTTGAATATTTTTATCAATATGTCACAGTTTCGGACATTTTGTTAATTACAAATTCTTTTTGAGCATTCTGAGTGCTTCATTTTATATTCATAATGAGAAAAAAATAATTTAAGCAAGTTTAGTACCTGGAGATTCTTTTCTGGCCTGGCTGCCAGTTGTTTCAGCAGTAGGGATGATCCACTCATGTATATTCCCCCACTTCTAACCAGTTGCCTCATGGCTGTGACTCTGGATCCCATTCTGACACCGTGTCTGTCATCTTGAACATCTGAATAAGATGAAGAGGCTTGGGTGTTCATTTAAGTAGTTTATTACATACAACAACATCAGGATGGATGGCAGTAACATTAAACTTAAACTAAATAACTAAATGACTGACTACTACACACTTGTATGCTATCATTCTGGCTGCTCATTCAAAATGACACTCTTGCTTGCACGTGCGCAGCACTTTTATGCACATGCCCACTGACTGGAATGCTTCTTAAAGGTATATCACACACAGTAATCTACACACACAACCAACATTCTTCAAGAGAGCCTAACACAAATAAATGTCTGGTGCAAAGGACATGGATTAAAACTCAGTGCAAAGAAATCCATTATGAAGCCCTTTGGGAAAGCATCAGTCCATGCTAATTACTTCATTGATAAAACAAGAGTTGACCTAATAGTTATGGATCTGGGAACATACGTAGACAGTAATCTGGCATTCAACCAACACATAGCCAAGATAGTATGAAAATTATTCTATTTTGCCTAACTCATAAGCAAGGGTATGGCATCCAGGCTCAAGGACGTACCAATACCACTCTACTCAGCCCTTATCAGACTTATCATAGAGTTCAATGCCCACTTTGGCATGTACCTAGCCAGGCACTTGCAGCAGTTGTAATGCCATCAAAGGTGGCTCATCAGGAGCATTTAAAGTATGAACATCCTGTCTTACACAGATCACCTTAAGTTCCTGTCTCTGTACTCCATCTCCTTTAGGTTACTGAGAGGTTATCTATGCCTACCATATAAGTCATCCTTGTATCCAGCTGTGATGGATCTCTTTCACATCGACAAGGCAAACAACACCAGAAAAACTAGATGCAGGGAACTGAAGTTTGTCTGTTACATAAATACAACCTGCAGAAGGGACAGATATTTGTCATAGCTTCCTGCATATGGAATAAGCTCTCCATCTGCATGAAGCACCCCCAGTATGGCGCCCATGTCTCTGATGGACAGAGGTTGACAGTAAGTAATTTAATCCCCAACTAACATACCCCTCACATAACCCTTTGGGTACCTCTTTACTAACATATCCCATCATACAGGTGCCCAAGGAACTCTGGGACAAATCTTCGTAGGTCTCCATGTCTAGTCTTGTAAAACCCTGGTGGTTGTTAGGTTAGTATGAATCTATGAACTTATGAACAACAAAGGAACAATCCAGAGCCCCAAGTATTCATATTTATTGCTACACAACCTGATAAGCCTCAGTACCCTGTCCTACTTGACTGAGTACCTGCACTGCCCTCTACATGGAGCAAGTACATAAAGTGTGTCAATCAGCAATATCAATGATTGATAGCACCATCACAACTGCATTCTGGCTGGCCCCACCTACAGAACATATAGGACCAGAACCTTGTGCCAACATATGGAGATTTGATATAATATAGATAATTCCTCCTGCTATGCTAATATATTGTTCGACATTACAGATCTGCAAACTCTAACCCATTACCATGGCCACACAACTGATTGTCCCATCTGTGATGTTACAACAAACAAGCAGATCAACTGCTGATGCCATTTTGATGGTAGTTCACCTCACATTGGAGCATCTTGAAGAGAAGAACAACTATGACAGGCTGTTG
The DNA here is from genome assembly GCF_019279795.1 of Protopterus annectens. NCBI lineage: Eukaryota > Metazoa > Chordata > Ceratodontiformes > Protopteridae > Protopterus > Protopterus annectens. Next base: position 1,076,508,250 of record NC_056731.1, read on the forward strand.
TTCATAGATTTCAGCTTGACATTCAATACAGTGATTTCAATGCAACTTATAGAAAAGCTAATCAACCTTGGCTTAAATAAAGGGCTGTGCAACTGGATCCTTGATTTGTTGACTGGAAGACCACAAAAGACCTGTGCTGGTAACAACACTTCAGGGAGTATTACAATCAATACCAGAGTACTCCAGGACTGTGTGTTGAATCATCTACTGTTTCATAGTCCTTATCCATAACTGCTCTGTATAAGCTAGCAACAACCACATCATCAAATTCTCAGATGACACCACAGTGTTAGGACCCATAAGTGGTGATGATGAGAGTGTGTATAGGAATGAGGTCAACTCTCTGACTGAATGGTGCATTAACAGCAATTTGGACCTGAACATCAACAAAACAAAATAAATTATTATAGACTTTAGAAATAGGTCTTCCTTGCACCTGCCTCTCAAGATCAATGGTGAAGAAGTGGAGAGAGTCCAAACTACAAAGTTCCTGGGGGTACATATATCAGAGCATCTTTTTTGGAGTACAAACACAAATCAGCTAATTAAAAAAGTCCACCAGCCACTACACTTCCTAAGAAGGCTGAGAAAAACAAAGCTCTCTATGAATGGTCTAATTACCTTCAATAGAGGAGCCATCGAGAGCATTCTCACCAGCAACTGCACTGTATGGTTAGGTAACAGCACAATGGATGAAAGGAAGAAGCTGCAAAAAATAATAGAACAGCAGAGAAGATTGTGGGCACTAATATTCCTACCTTACAGGAGCTCTTTGAACTGAGATGTAAAAAGAGGTTCCGTAAAATACTGAGTGACACTTCTCATCCAGTGTATGGTTAGTTCACTAAGCTTGCTTCTGGTAGAAGGTTACGGAGTATCCGCTGCAGGACCTCTAGATTCATGAACGTTTTTTATCCAACTACAATAAGACTCATTAATGCAGACATAAATCTGTCTGTATCAATACTATAACAGACAGTTACACTCACATTCTTTTTTTTTTCCGCATACAGTAATTCGATTTATTGCATACTAAAATTAATATATTATTTAAGCGCAATTCCAGTCACTTCCTTATGTGTAATATCACACAATCTAACCTCAGTGTATAGTGTACTTTTCTTTCATGTGTTAATTATCTAGTAGTCAGTGTTGTCCAATGTAATAAATAGTGTACAAGCATGTGCGACAGCTACTTAGGTATTTAGTTTTGTGCCATAGTCATTGTTTATTCTTTAATACCTATCATGTATGCCTTTTTGTGTTTGTTTTCCTGTAAAAAGAGCTGAATCTCAAAATTTCCTTTAGGTAGCACTTGTGTTTCCTAAATGACAACAAAGTTTTGTTGAATCTTTGAATCTTTGAAACCATTGGTGGCACTCACTGCACTGCATTGATTGTCTCATTATATTGCACAGAAAAAACTGCAGGAATCACAATTAGCCATTACTGTGGAGGGCAGTGCTCTGCAACAGGAAAGAAGTAGCAATATAACAAGATTCAAGAATGATTGTGCTCTTCCTGTGTACAATCTTTGTCATGCTACAAGGAGTAGGTATGATTATGTAAATATAATGAGAAAGTAATACTTAAAGGTAGGGACTCCAGAGAAGACAGCTGTATACATGAGGCACAGCTATATGAGGGATTCTTGTGCCCCCCCCCCCCCCAAGCTCACACACACAAGTAAGCCGAAAGTTTGTTTCCTTTGGTGAGAATGATAGTTGTGCCATTTCAAAGTAACAGAGATGGAATTTAATTTTTATCCCACCATGCAAGAATTAGACAAAAAAAGCTTGTTTGTGTGAAAAAGTCTTCTAGATGATGGGGTTTGTTTGCAGAAACAAATTACTATGGCATCTTCAATTCCCAGAGATTGCCACCACCCAAAAAAATACTGCATTCAATGACAGCAGAGATGGGAAAATATTTAGTGGATCCAAGATATTGTGTGTGCGTGCGAGTGTGTGTGCGTGTATGCGTGCGTGCTTGTGCATGTGAGTGCATGCATGTGTGTGTGTGTTTAATACTTAGGCATATTTATGACACTGATACACATACTATATCTGCACACAATAAAGAAACATTGTAGTAGCATATTATTAGCTCATTCAAAGTCTGTGACTCATACAAATAATATGACCACATGCTACACTGAGAGCACACAGCCTGGTTATGTAAAAGAGCTCTAGGTTTCTGAATATGACATCCCACTAACTGACTCTATTATGCTTGCTTGACTACTATTTTAAATCATTGTTAGGTGTCTTTTCAAAATCACTGTAAACAAAATCGCCCTGTGTTTATATGAGAACAAATTCCTTATACAAATTCCAGACCAGAAAATACATAGCTCTTCAGCTAAAGTCTATGACATTAGACCAGCAGAACTGATATCAAAATATTGCTATGACTGCTGTAAAGCAATATAAGAAGCTAACATATATAAGCAATAAATTTGAGATGGTATTACATTAAACAAATAATATATAGAGTACCAAATTTAATGAGTTATTTAAAGAAGGAAACAGATTGCATTTACATCAGCTATATGCTTCTAAGAGAGGTTTTCAAAAATGATGTGACTTGCTTAAGGCAACTTGGCAAAGCATAATCATTTCAGATGTGTAAAGGCTGTTTGATTCATAAACAGCCATTTTACATGAGATAAAACTGATCTGCATAATTTAAAGCAAAGCAAAGTAATAGGTATAATGCAAACAAAGGTCAGTGGACTGCAAAGCAAGACATCAAAAATCTATGCCTGTTTAATAAACAGTATAAACACATTAATCCGCTGCTTTAAGAGCAAGGTGATATATGCTTTGTTGTCTGTGTACATGAGCAAGTTGTACTCTTTTGAATGGGATGGGGTTTAATTTGAGAGGACAAACATTAGTTGGGGCTGTAGCTTAGTATTCGTTTCCAGTCTGCAGCAGAGAAGGCAATTCCACACAAAATACATTAGTTTTCATGCTAAGAGACAGGGACATAATGAGCATTATAGACTGGGTGGGTGCACAATCCAGTACATTTATGATATCTGTGTGTAAACCTGACCCCAAATGGGCAACAGTGATGTAGTAGTGTCTCCAAATGCATGTATGCTGCTGCCAAGACTATTTTAGTGGCCTGCAGTTAAATCTGTAGATATCGTTCATAGACCTGCACTTAGGATTCTGGTAGCAGTGTCATCTGAATGTTTTTACACTGGAGTAATTATATAACTCAAGTGACATTTAATATGTTGGAGCACTAAACAGGGATTCTGGAAATGCAGGTCAGACAGTTGTGATGCGTCCAACAGGCTTAACCGTATTGTCATCAATGCCCAACTAAGTCCAAGTGAGATAACATATAAAAGCAAGAAAAGCTATCATTCTTTAAGCTCAGCTCATGTGCAGTTCAGGAGGCATAGGATATCATCTCATAACACATCCTCAGAGTGCCCTTAAAATGCATTTTAGGCAGTTGAACAAACTGTGTGGGAGATTCTTCTAAAGAAGATACAGTTCAAACTAGTCATCATTGAGCTCTGACCCATATGTCACTATATTGTCAGCTAATATGGACTAGGATAGTGCCAGATATTAGAAGCAGTGTAACTTATACACATTTTGCTTGTGGGGGGTAGTTAAATATCCAGTGTTACTGACAGAAAAGTAATGCAACATTATAAGTCTGTAACACGCTGCTAAACAGCAGGATAGTGAAGACCATATACAAAGTCCGTGCAGGTGATATAAACTTAATCTTGTAAAATATCTTTCTTGGGATAAGATAATATATGCAGTGTCAAAGCTATTAATATCTAATAACATAAATGCATACCTGTAACATATTCTATGAGTATTAGACAACATGTGTAATAATGTAAATTCAGACCTGTAACATACTCTGTGGGTGTAAGATAAGATATACAGTGCTAAATTTTTATAATGTAAATGAAAGCCAATAGAATATGTCAAAATATATCTGAAACCATGCTAATGCAAATGCAACATTTTATCATGTGTTGTTGTGTTTTATAGAAAATATATAATGTTACTACTGATGGTATAAAAGCTGGTTTCTAACATGCGATTTTGGATACTACAGGCTGCTTAAAATATTGTTGGTGTCTGTACCGTGAGCTGAGTAGGCGCTGATAACTTAAATAATGCACAATGCAGCTATTAGGTGCATAACATGAGAGCATCTTAGCTACCAATAAGGCTGCCATCTTTATACAATTGACACAATGTTAGATAATATCATCAATAACAATGCTATATAATAGCATCAGTCCCATTAACCTCACATGTCTACTGGGAAAAGTTCTAGTCATGCTCAAAGCAGAACACAAGCTGTTATTAAATAAATGTTTTCCATTCTTAAGGAGAATCCAGGTATCAAAATAGCACATGAAAAAACTGCAATATAGCCAAGAAAAGGACAGCCCTACGTTCTTCATCTTTCCCATGTTGTGTAACATGGTGATTCACAAAATAATTGGAGTAGATGACTCACTAGACACAAGACTGGTGGCTTTCATTCAAGGCAGTACAACGGAAGTTGTGCACGGCAGAAGATAACAGCACAAGAGAAGTTGTTCACCACCAACTGCAGATGATAACAGCACCAGAGAGGTTGTGCACCATTTACTGCATATGATGACTGTACCAGAGAGGTTGTATACCATCTACTGAATATGATGACTGTACCAGAGATGTTGTGTTCCAACCACTGGACAGGGTGACCATACTAGAGAGTTTGTGTACCATTATCTGTACATAATGATTATATCATACCATCCTCTGAGCCAGAGAGGTTGTATATCATCCACTGTACATGGTGAATATACAAGAGAGGTTGTGTACTATCCACATCACATGTGGGCTATACTAGGGAGGTTGTATGCCATACACTGCACATGATGACTGTACCAGAGAGCTTGTGCTCCATCCACTGCACATGGTGACCATACCAGAGCGGTTGTGAACCATACATTGAACAAGATAACTGTACCAGAGAGTTTCTGTACCATCCTATGCACATATTGTTTATACCATACCACCCTCTGTACATAATGGCCGTACAAGAGAGGTTATGATTCATACAGTGCACATAATGACCATACAAGAGAGGCTGTGTGCTATCTACTGAACATGCTAAATATAACAGAGGGGTTGTGTCCCTTCCACTGCATATTATGATCATATCAGTGAGGTTGTTTACTATCCATTGCAAAAGATGATAGCTCCAGAGATGTTGTGTACCATCTACTGCATATGATGACTGTACCAGAGAGGTTGTGGTGAATCTCCTTCAAAAGATACTTGGAGCAAACTACATGACAGATGCATGTGTCTAATATGTTATAAGTTTCCCTAACACCTCAGCCACATGTTCAGCAGAGATACCCTATACTGTACACATAGTAACGGGTTGTTTTATTTCTATTCTTTATATCAATCCCCATTTCATCAGAACTATACTTTCCACTATTAAGGTGAGTGTTTTCAGAGTAGGTTGCAATATGTGTACAAATATGGGAGAAAATATACTTTCATGGGTAGGAGGGGGGTGATGGGATTTCCCATTCACTTTAACCATGGCCAAGGGTTTATGGTTTTAAATATATTCTTTTGAAGAAATTGGACATCTTTGAAATGCTTACTGATTTCAACTACATTTTTTTTTACTTATCACCCCTTTTGGCAGGAATACCTGATTTTATATGAGTGGTATTCCCCCTGTTGAAGACTACATGTGAACTTCCACTCATGGCTTGGGGTACTTACAATTTTGAATGGACTATTGTGCTGGTTTGTCAGTTTGACTTTCACACATGATTTTTACTCACAGCCAATCTCTTTGTGCATGCTATACTAACTGGTCAGACAGCTTACAGCTTACAGCTTACAGTTTGTGTGTGTGTGTGTGTGTGTGTGTGTGTGTGTGTGTGTGTGTGTGTGTGTGTGTGTGTGTGTGCGCGCGTGTTTTATATATATATATATATATATATATATATATATATATATATATATATATGTATGTACACATATATATTTACACATGTACGTATGGGTCTACTTTGGAGGCTGAAACTTTCAAAACATCTAACTTCATATGGTTGATACCATAACATTTAAGCTTTGAAAGTTCCGAACTTCAAAAAAAGGTAAATAAACACAATTTCTTTTTATGTTTAGGCAGGGAGAAAGTCCTCTGCACCCCCAACACCCCCTGTTAATTAAATATACCAACTCCAAGATCGCACTACAGTGAAGAAACTGGTAATTTTCCCATTCCACCCTGTATAGCAATCTCCATTTAAACCATCTGAAGTTTCAAAACTTCAGCCCTATGGTCTCAACCATATGAAGTTCGAAGTTTTTAAATTTCGATCTTCCAAAGTAGACCCATAAGTGTATATATATATATATATATATATATATATATATATATATATATATATATATATATATATATATATATATATATACACATACACATTAATGTGTATATCGATATAGATATAGATATACATATAGATGCAGATATAAATATTAATTTCTGCAAGTCTTTTTGGCTTCTAGTTACATGATAGGAATGAACCCCATTCCTAAGTCAAAGTATGATTAAAGTTCTTGAAATTAGTATTATTTCAATCTTTGATATAAACCGCATGTTGTTTTCAAAGCACCTGCGATATGCCCATTGTATAGTTCATAAAGAATTACATGTAGTGGTAGCATATCTTAATATGACTATCCATTCTTTTTTTTTTTATGAGACCCATTGCTCCTACCACTATTGGAACTGTCTGGTTATCGTTCATTCACATTGTCCTCATTTCTGCCTGCAAATCTGGTTATTTTATGACTTTATGTCCCTCTCCATGCTGGACATTGTAATCACTGGATGTAGCAATTTCAATGATCAGTGCTACTTTTGTCTTCTTTTCACTGACTACTATATCACATTTTGTCACATCTGTCTTTTGAACTATTGTCAATGTGTGACCCCATGTCATATAAGCTTCATCAGTCTCTTTAGTGCTTTGTGACTCATGTTTCCAATGCTTCTCAGCTACTTCAATTTTGTAATTTTTGCACAATCCCCAAAGCAACAGTCTGGCTACATTATCATGTCTTTTAGTATATAGGCCCTCTGCCATTAATGTATCACACCCAGCAACAAGATATGTGACTGTTTCCTGTTCTGTATTCCAAAAATGCATTTGCCTATTTCACCCACATCTTCAATGGATTTTGTAAAGCAACGTGTATGCAATCCACTGTCCTGGGCTGCCGATATTAACCTTTAATTTTTTGGGTTAAATTAACCTCTTTTTAATCATTCATGTGTCAGATCCTGATCAACATGGAGTTTTCTGTACTTGCAACTATATTTATGCCTTTTACACATTTCTTGCCTACTTACCTGATTCTTTTCTTATTTTCTTTCTCAGTTTAACTGTGTCTCTAATACATGCTTAACATATGTGATTGTGTCATGCACGCTAATCTTGTTTGGCCCACTTCCACCACCCCCCATTCTGAATTGTATTCCTAGCTCAACGCTCTCCATAAATTCCCCCTCCCTATTCTAGGCTGTTGTTGTTGAGCTGAAAGCAGTCTGTACTTTGTATACTTGATCATTAGGACAGTACTTTCTTCTGCACTCCTTCTACCTTCGTCCCCTTCAAAAACCTTTCCATTTCTAAATACTTTCCAAGAAGTTCTCGTTTAACTTTACTTGTGCGCAATCAGTGTAGCCCAAGAATCCAGGATTTGCTGATTATTTTTCTTCACAACAATCTGCTTTGCATGGCTCAGCCCACTCCATTCTATTACTCCACCCTCTCACATACCTTTAACAATCACTCCCCAAGTTAGGTTCACCAAAACTCCTTCCTAACTAATATCAAACCTCCTTCTTTTTTTCTTTCTGCCAATATTACCAAACTATGCCAATTACCTTAAGAGTCACCATGCTTGTAATAGCTCTCTTAACATTCTTAGGCATTCTGACCCAAGCCACATTACTTACATGCCAAGTGCATCCTTTTCACATAAAACCCTCAACTCAATCCCTAAAACAACAAACCCATGCCAGTGTTGTTGTGTCTTTTGGCTTTTCCTGCTAATGATTGGCAGTAGATTTTTACATGCCGAGTCGCCAGCTCTGATGCACAACCTTCAACGAAGGTATGCCCATTCACGCATGTCTCCACACAGAAGATGCTTTAGCTGAGAATCGAGCAGAACAACGTCTTACTGTGAGGTGACAACACTACCGCAGCACCACCATCGCAGTAACAAACCCATGCCATTGCATTTTCTAATATAGTATCCTCTCTATTCAACTTTACCAACTCACACTCTGCAAGAATATAAACCCTACCCTACACCAGCAAACACAAGCTAACAATGCATATAGTGTCTAAGAAAACCAGTAAATTATATCACTTCACTCTCCCCATAGATCTTTTCCTAAAGCTATGCAAGTGTGGGGATATTCATCCCAATCCAGGACCTGTGCAGCCACAAAAATCCCTCCAACCTCCACCAAATAAAAACTTACTATGACAATAAACATATGAAGCATCTGCAACAAAATTAGTGAATTCCACATGTGACTTTCACAATACTCCCCTGATATAACAGCTGTAACTGAAACCTGGTTAAAATCTCATATCCTAGATACTGAAATCATTCCCACAAGGTACAATATTTTATGAACTGATAGAACAGATAGAAAAGGTGGTGGTGTAGCCTTAATCTACTCTAACCATTTAACTATAAACCATACCCCTAAATCTGTCCCATCTTTTCAAAACACTCACCTAATCATAACAAACAAATTAATAACTCCAAACAATTAAACATTGTAGCTCTGTATATTCCACCAGGCCAAAACATCCCCATATTGGAAGACTTTCTTTATTGGACAACCCAAAAATCTAACCAATGAAACTATCATTCTAGGTGATACTAATATTAACTGGATAGATCTGATCTCTGACTCCCCTACAAATAGTATAAATCTACACAGTTACACAAATTATCTCCAGCCCTACACAAATGCAAAATAGCCAACACTGCTAAACCTTAGACTGGATCCTAGTTACTGACCCCCACAAATATTCAAACATTGGTACCCTCCCTAACATCCTAAGTGATCATTCACATTCACCAATGTATACCTATGGAGCCTCCATTCATAATGTGAAACTTCATATTTATAAAACATCCAGAAATCCAGCTAACTTTGACGAACAAATATTTAATAATATACTAAAATTCTTAAACTGGACCCTACTAAAAACATTACCTTTGAATGATGCAGTTAGTCACTTTAATAAATATTCTTAGATATCCTTAACAGCCTTGCCCCCATCCAAATCAAAAGGACTAAGCTAAACCATGCCCTTTAGTTAATTAATGCCACCAAACTACAACTCTCCAGGGACCAAGCCTGGAAAGAATGGCTTAAAAATAAAAATAAAGCCAACAAAGTTAAATATAAACAGCTACAGAACACAGCAAAATAATTTAGCAATCTCAGACAAAAAAAAAAAATTACTTCTCTCAAAAACTATCCAGCCAAGCAAATAACCCTAACAAATTTCCGAAATCTCTTTCCTCACTCCTTAATCCTGGAACCTGAGAAAACCCATCACCAGCTCAAGACAAACAACCATATGAAATAGCTCAAATGCTTAATTCCCACTTTAACAACAGTATTCTAAACCTTTTAAATCACTTTCCACCTAATACTCCCTCCAACCTCACAAACAACCTACACCCTATAGATGTCACTCAGTTAAGCCTCAATACAAACAACTCCCCTCCTATAGGAAACTCAGTAAACGACCCAATCTTTTTCTTCTTTACATGCTGTGCTCACTTCACTAGTGCATAAACTTCTTAAAAAACTAAAACCTTGCTCCCTATCCACCGACAATCTTCCCCCAGAATATCTCAAACTTGCTGTTGATGCAGTAGCCTACCCTGTCAGCATCCTCATTAACAAATCCACCATAGAATCCAATATTAACAAACTCTGGAAAAAATCCATCATAACTCCATTACGCAAAGATGGCAATGACAATGACCTAACCAACTATCGACCCATCTCTTTCCTCTCCCCTCTATTCACACTATTGGAGAAATGTATTCACTTTCAACTAATACAATATTTCACTGAAAATAACCTCCTAGCACTAACACAACATGTTTTTTGTCCAACACATAGCCCACCACTGCTCTTGTCAACTTTACAGACACTGTAAACAAAGCCATGGACTCAGGTCTGCTTACTTCTGTAATTCAACTAGACTTATCTAAGGCTTTTGATACAGCTGCACATCCCAAGTTACTACAGCAATTGTCCACAGCAGGATGCTCCCACTACACCTCAAATGGTTCTTAAACTGCTTAGCCGATAGACAGCAGTGTGTCAGATGGCAAGGTAGCTTGTCTGAATATCTAGTAAATAAAACAGGTGTTCCTCAAGGGTCAATTCTCAGCCTTCTCCTTTTTTAATATTTTCATAAACAGTCTGCATACTGCCTCCCTTCAAAGTACAGTCATCCAGTATGCAGATAACTCCACCATAATCTCCTCCTCCAATAATCTCCAAAACCTAAGTATAACAGAAAAAGCCTTTGCATCCATAAAATGTTGTTTAAACACAGCACAACTTCTACATAATCCTAAAAAATCTAAGCGATTGCTATTCTCAACTAAACCAGTCTTGCAAGACTTCAACGTATACTCTCAAGACAACACAAAAATTGAAATAGTAATACATGCCAACGTATTAGGCATTAAAATAGACAACAAACTGACTTTTGAAGAACACTTACTTAATACAATAAAAACATGTTAAACCTGGCAGACTCTGTAGACACAAACTTTACATGGATAAACCCACCAAAAAGACACTTACCAATAGCGTCCTGCTCCCATCCTCCATTTTCACTAACCTCCACGTGCCTCTTAAAAATAAACTCCAATCATGCTACCATAAAATTGCCAAATTTGCAACTGGCTTACATTACCGTTCACACCACTGTCAAGCCCTTAAAGAATTAAACTGGCTTGAATTCCAATACTGCTTTGACTCCATACAACTAACTTTAGCTCATAAAATAACATACAAACCAGACAGCTGCTCTGCCCTACATCACATTTTATAAGCATATTCCCCATCCCCATAATCTGCAATCCACTTTTAACCACTATCAAACCTAACAAAAGAGCTGGTCAGAACCTTTACTCCTATGCCACTGCTAGGAAGTGGAATGCTCTTCCCCCAGATATCACCCTCCTAGACTCAGTAAAAGCATTCAAACCATATTTGAATAAATACTTCCTCAGCAATCAGATCTGTTCCTGTACCCAAAACCAGAGACTACCATAAATTATCATATATGTTTCTTTTCCTTACTAGTCCCCTACTTCTTTCTTTATCTCTGTCATCTCCCCAGCCTTATCAATAAATAATGTACTGCCAGTCTTTCTCTCTTCACTTTCAGCCACTATGCTAATAGACCTTTTTTCCTCTGTTTCTATTCCTGCCTTAAGAGCCTCTTACTTTTTTTCTTGGTGTCTACTGTTACAGTACTACTTCCATCCTCCTATTTTCAAGCCTTCTTGATTTCAACTGCTTCTATCTACAATATCAGTTCAAAACTGCTCCTATCTATGCTATCAGTTCAAACTTCTTTGAACATACCTTGCTAAATCATATGATAATCTTGACAACTTGTGCCTAGTATATGTATTATATGTATATACAAACTGCATCAATTGTTGCTATATGTATTTGTATATAAGAGCTCTGTTATTTCTATCAGCTTACCTTTTTAAATTGTTTAATGCCTTAACTATGTATATCTGTTAGTAGTGGAGCTTTTCTCCTACGGCCTCCAATGAAAATGGATTCTTGACCCAGTGGACTTTCCTGGTCAATAAATGAATAAATAAATAAAATAAATATTGTTTCTTTTGTTTTTTTGGGGGTTTTTTTTGACATATTCAGTTGCTGCCTGATTTTTGACTACGTCTGGTTTGACTTACATTCCCACTTGAAACTGATATGCTTCTACTAAACTAAGGAAGCCATCTTCGACTTGTTCTCTTGAGACTTTAAAATTTTCACTATGTTTGGATCTTGTGAAGTCAGAAGATACATATGCAGTCCTATGATTGCATATCTATACATATAATCAGTTTTAGGGAAGCCTATACTTCCTTCAGAAAGATGAATATATAATGTTGGTATACACTGTTGTATACACTAGTATACATTGATGTATACACTGATGTTTATATATCATTTGGCAAAAGTAAAACATTGTTCTTGCTTTTCTGTCCAACCAATTCAATACCTTCTGGAGCCAGTCAATCACCCCAAAACTGTAAGTCAGAACAAGAAGAACAAATTGGTTTATAGCATGAACTTTGTTCCTAGATGTCAGTGTTGTTTTTAGTATTAATATTTAGCCTTCTAAAATATTCCTTACTGAGATTTGTTCGCAGTTTTCATGTTTTATTGTCAATTCTTCATCAATTCCCCAATATTTATACACTCCCAACTACTAAAGTTCTTTTATATCACATTCTTGTCCCAGACAGCTATTTTCTTGGTGCTGCAGCTTTCCCGATTTAAATGTCGCTTTCAAGACCAAATGACATCTTAATAACATCCAAGAACATTTTGACCACTTGCAGTTGTGCTTTTCTGATCTGATTAACTATACAGTTTTAAATCATCTACAAAAAGAAGATAAAAACAATTACACTTTGTTGTTTTCTGGGATCCATATTTCAACCATGACCTAATCTGTTAAATAAACAGCTTAATGGGTGGAGGGCAACATAAAAGAGCAGCGGTGATAAAGAATCACCCTGGAATAACCCCCTTTGAATTTTTATCCCTGGGAAAATAATTTGTTCTTTATCATGGCTTAGCTGCAAAGTGGTTTGCCACTGTTTCATGCTCACTATAATGTAATTGACTAATGTAGAGAGTATCGATCGTTAACCACTGTTTTATCCAGGAATGCAGGACGCAGTCAAATGCTTTTTTTGCAATCTATCCATGCTATACTTAGATTATTTCCCTTTTTACAATTCTCCATTATGACTTTATTTAGCAATTAATTATCCATTTTGTTCCACATGACTTTATTTTGTTATCATTTTGTTCTATTGCCATGTGTGAGTTTTCTTATAAACTACAATAAACTTTGTCTACATCAATTCCGGTATATAGTTTATATAATATCAGAAGGCAAGTTATTGTTCTATAGTTTTTAGGACAGCTTGTAGGTTCACTATTAAGGAAGATTATAATTTTTTTCTGTTGTTAACCAGGTTTGTCTCTGTTAAAGATGAACATATAAGTAGTTCTTACTCCCCGTTAATCTTCATGTAAAGATGTTAATACCTTTAGCCAGAAGTTAGGTACTGCATATGAGAAGTAAGTTTTCCAATTAGTAGTTTTTCTTAATTTTTTCAATTTCTCCGGCCATTACTTCATCTCCAGGTCATATCCAGTACATTTGACCTTCTTACTGTTTCTTTTACTTCCTTTATCCATTCAACATCTTTATTATGTTCCACAATGTTTTCATAGATATTTCTCCAAAATGTGTCTATTTCTTCTTTTTTGGTAGCGTTTCTATTAATTTTGCTTTATTTCCCAATTCTATATAAATCTTTTCTGGGGGTCATCAATGAATTGCTTATTCTGTACATTTTCTTTACTTTTATCTGCATATCTTATATGTTTTTTTTTCTGCCTGTGCTGATATCTTTAGTTTACTGTTTGCAATAGCGTACAATAGATCCCCGTCTCTTCTGATACTATACTTTGCTTTTATCATGTCTATCATTCTAAGTATTTTGTTGACATGTTCTCTATTCTATTCTCTTCCATATGTGGGACTTCTTGTCTTAATTGCTTTATAGTGCTTGTCTTAATTGCTTTATAGTTTTTTCTATTGTTTGCTTTCACGGTGGCATTTGATTTATTTTCTTCTTTTCCATTAATGTTCTGTTTTTTTGGTAAGATACCATCTGTTAATAATATAGTTGAATAGTAATATATCCTATTTTCTTCTTTTATATCACATCAGTTTCTATTAATAGTCTTGATTACTGTGTTTATTTGTTTTATCAGACTTCTAACATTTTAGGTCTTACTGATGTTCTATAAATAAGCAACTCTTCCCCTAGAACATTTTCCTGTGACGTATTCTCTTCAGCTGCATCCTGCACCATCCATTGTTCTTTCATATGGATATGAACAGTGTGTGTGTGTCTGTGTGTGTGTGTGTGTGTGTGTGTGTGTGTGTGTGTGTGTGTGTGCAAATATGCAGCCTGTACAAGAATAGAGGGCTCATCTTGTTAGAAGAGATCCACTTTTTAGAACTTCATAGTACCATCATGTTGCTTTTTCTTAATAACAGGGTTTACGGACTCTTGTAAGATCTGATCAGAATGCATCATATTTCTCAGCTGTCCCTTTTTATTAGGGATGTCCCTGACTTTGACTCAAATTTTAGCTTTGTCCCTGTTAATCTCTCCCAAAACTGGTGACCTAAATGTGGTGCATTACACTTTAATAAATAATTATAGATGGACATATTTCACTTCAAAAATGTATAATAATTCACATGCCTCATGTTAATAGTACTAATATTTTAAACTAAACAAACAAGCAGTATTCACGACGAACAACTGCAAACCACCAGCTTGAGTAATTTTAACAGTTTTATTGCACGAACCACAAAGAACACTGGTATTCCATGGACTACAAGTGTTCTTTGTGGTTCGTGCAATAAAACTGTTAAAATTACTCAAGCTGGTGGTTTGGAGTCGTTCGTCGTGAATACTGCTTGTTTGTTTAGTTACAAGTCTTTTTGGGCAGTATTTCCATTTTATTTTTTATTCTTACTAATATTTTAAAACTGTCCCTGACTTTCCATGATTATTTCAGGATTTCTTTCCTACATTTGTTGAGATTTGTCCATGACTCTTTGAGAGCTATGGAATGCACATGCTCCGCATCTGTATACCATACCTCACATGTACTATGAATGGACAATTGTAGCTGCATTTTAGACTGTTCTGTTATGTTTCCCAAACTAATCTCTAAAGTCAATTAGCACTAATGTAGGCCTCTTTCCCAATAATAAAGCAACTCTGCCTCTCCTGTTCCAGTTACTTGAACTCTTAAAATGTTATCTGATTTTACCTGAGGTGAAAGTGTACCTGTTCATTCCCAGCTTCATCTACCAAACTATTAGCTCTCCTTAAATAAGTGAGTTTTACTACCAGCAGGTCCTAGAATAGTGTTGTGTTAGGTTTACCTTTATAATGGCGATCACATATAATCGACCGGCCACATCACCGAACTGTCTCCACGAAACCAGTACCGCAAAATCTTTCAAATGTCGAAAAAACTTCAAATTTTGACATTTCCGACCATGCCACACCTCCACACCAGTGCTAACATGGGTCAAAAAGGGGGCGAGATTTTGTCGTTCGAAAATTTGGTGTTCAATGTTTTGAAGAGTCACAGTTCAGTATTCGCGGAAGCGGGTTCGACCATAATGTGATCGGCATTATGAAGGTAACCTGTTCTATGTTTTATGGTTGTAGTTGCATCTATAACCCCCATCACCTGGTCCCAGAATAGTGTTGTGTTCTGTTGTCTTGGGTGTAGTTGTATCTATAACCCTCATGACCACTACCACCACCACACACATACATTAAATTGTTGGTGTTACAGTTTATTATAAGCTGCAGATTAGCTAAATCTGTCCTACCTGATAGTGCTGGAGTAGTGTTGTTTTGTCTCGGCTGTAGTTGAGTCTGTAATCTTCCCTCTATTAAACTGTTGGCACTACAGTTCATTATCAGATGCTGTATAGGTGAAACTGTTGTTTTGAGGTGTTCCTGACATAGAACAGTGTAGCAGTGGAACTTGTCACAAAGAAAGATGCCAACATAGATGTTATCTCCTCACTCAGTTTTGGTATGTCATACATCTAACCACTTCATATTAATCAGCTTATGTCAGATATGTTTCAATATGCATAGTTTTACTCACTGTTATAGAAAACTGTACCAGAAGGGAATGTCAGTGCACAGGTGTTGAAATGTGGCAAGGTAACACATTCGCTTTCTATTCCAGATATTAATTAGCTGTTGAATTACAACATGTTTGTGGCTAAAAAGATGTTTTATCCTAGTTACATCAAAACAAAACAAAAGAAAAAAAATTATGTCATGCAACACAGGGTAGATTAATGCATGAAGATGATAGTGTTTCAGTTTAATGGGAGGAATATTGGCTTTGATGATAAAGTAGGATCTCCTAGGACAATATAATATGCTCCTCCACTGCATGAATAATCAGGCTTTAATGTGATGTATTTATAGAAATATATGCTGCTCATGTTCCTGGGACCGCATGACAGACTTTTGAAATTCACAGCCAGTACAAACTCGATTGTTCATTCAGTAGAAAAATCCTCCACTGGGCACAGCAAAAAATGACATAATCAGCAGTACCGCATTTTCTTCCATGCAGCATGGCATAGTCCTCTGACATTGTTTATAAAAAGCATTACTACCTATGATTGGAACACATTTATTAACTTCATAGAAACACATTCAAACATGGATTTATACTGTCTTTCATTTTCTAATTCTTGTTCAAAAGGTACACTAGATTTAGTGCTGGCATTAGTGTCAACCTGTGGACTAATGTTTCCATTTTGACTTTTTAAGATGATAGTAATGCATACACTGGTATAAGAAAATGGAAACCATGTTGATTTACTGCTTACTGAAAATATGTATGAAGCATCAATCATCCTCTCCTTTAATTCAGTGGGATGTGACCTATGGACCATGATTCTTCTGCACAACATTGACACCATTGACATCCTTGTGAAAGTAAACCATGTTTATGTCACATTAATTTGCAGATAGCGAAGAGTAATAGCAGAGAAAGAATATGTTCCGGCTTTGCTACAATTATTTACACCAGTGTAATCCTCTACTAGTTCATTGGTACATGTCCATTTCATAGCATTCTTACTGACATAGCTTACTTGTTCCCAAGCTTTAGCATTATCATGAAGGCTACTGCTTTTTAAATTTTTCTAGAAAATCATGGAAAGTGATGAATCTGAGGTAGTTGACTTCCAGTAAAATGAGAAATTTCATGGAATTTTGCATTTGAGATAAGATCAATATTCAGTATCACTAATATGTCATCTTATATTTACTGTATGCACTACTGTCCCTTTGCCTTTCTTGGCATCCCACATATAACGTGTTTTTATTATGTTTATATAATGACACCTTACAATACCACAGGACGACTGAAAAAAAGCCACAAACTACATGATTCTTTAAATAGGGAAGCACATTAAGAAGCTAATTTCCATACACACCACTCAAAAAGCCTAAGAATGTTGCATGCAGCACTATGAACCTTGTTGTGTAAAAGCATAGGATTGTGTTTATAGCTAAAGAGGGAGGTCAATGTATTGTAAAAAAACTTCCCAATTATGCACCCCAGCCTGCTCCCATATTGCATACTTCATATGCCAGCTATGAGTACTTTCTAATATCTCTACATGGAAATAAGATGATTCATTTTCTGAATGCATAATGCAGACACCCTCACTTCCTTCAAGACTAACCCTAACTACTGGATGGAAATCTGCAAATTAATTTCTGGCCTGACCTCCTTCACCTTCCTAGAAGGTGGGTATCATAAAAGTACAGATAGTCTCAAAACGCACTTGTCTTGTAATTGCTATGATCCTATGATCCTAAGTGTAACCCTCAGTTTGCATATGGACATCATCTTTTTATTTTTATTATTTTTGACAGTGTTGCTCACAGCTTATGTGTGTTTTCAATTAGTTTTATATTTAATGTCAGATACTATTGTATTACATCCGCATTTATCACTGTTCCTCATGGTACTCCTGTTCATGTTTACTTATTTATTTAACTGTTTCAGCTTATGTAGCATTACTGTTTATGCTACTATGCAGATCCATTCCTCATATTCTCATTCTTAGGCTGTGCAGTGTTGTATATATTTTTTATACATCGTGCTCTTCTTGGTTTGTGTTATTTATTTATTTATCTATTTATTCATAATGAATGCCATGGCTGGTATTACTCTGAATTTGATAACACTGGAATGTTGCTGTGCCTCTGTGCCAGCATGACACCATGCATTACCATTTCAGTATGAAACCTTGCCAAAGACTGATAGCTATGATGTGCACGAAAAGTTCCTATCTTTTGTCAGAAAACAGAACTGTGCATCGGAATGGCCAAAGCATATTGATCCATGAACATCGTGTAGTAACATTGAGAGCTAAGGTGAAAAAGTAAAGGGTTTGACTTATTGACTGGATCAGTATAAACATGACTTGTATACAATGGCTGAATATTGATAGGGCAGTTACTGCTTGTAGTAGCAATTGCTCTGTCGGGCAACCTCCTGTAATATAATATAACCATTATAAAAAAAATCATTTGATATTTTCTATGGTAGCAAAGTAAAATAATGTATACCTGTAATGAGCATTGCACTCCTGTTGAACTGGACAGCCATCTAGATTGATTAGAAATAAAGTGAAGGTACGCTAAAGTTTTGCCCAATAACTTTGTGGACTGCACAGTTGTTAAAGCACAACTACATAAAAACTCAATTAGTTCTCCCTCAGGCAGTCTTTAGATGTTCATAGTCATCACTAACAGCTGTTAATAGCCTGAATTGCCACATGCCTTTTAAGCATTATTCATTCTGTAGGGTATTAACAAATGTTATGACCTAATATGCTGCATCCGTTAGTATAAGTACAGATGCTTTTCATGATTTGTATCCATTAGCTTACCATGATGGCTCAAACTCAACATCTTAATCAGAGCACTAAAACTAAGCGACTGCATTGCATAGCCCCATGGCCTGCCAAAACAAAAGCACTAGAAAGACGTGTAAGGCAAATTAGAATTTCTAAATCTACTCTGTCTGATTGATAATGAACAATGGCTCTTTACTGCAAGAACAGCATTCTCATATTAACCTGGATCTTGAATGGAAAAGGGAAGGAAATGAATGAAGGCATGCAGGCATACATGTCTGTATGAGTGTCATTTATTCATGCAATTTAATTTCCATTTGTATTTATACATTTTAATTAGAGCCAGAAGTTAGTCTGTATCTTGTTACAATAAATTCAAATAAATAGAAATTGAGTTCATGGTCGCTTCTTCAGGCATGACTTTTTTTAATAGTTGAATAAGTTCATAGATTAGTGGTAGCCTGCATTCAGACGTAAAGGATACTATGGCACATAGCATCCAGAACATTATTTATTTATTTATTGCACCTTTATTCAGTTGGTAGAGCCTGTTTTTCTTATAGTCACCCAAAATGTAGATTTCTTTATAAAAGATGGCAACTTTCGCTATAAAACAGTTACTATATATGTTATGTTTTATTATTCTACATAGCCTCCTGATGCGTATTAGAGAGTGAGATGCCAGATATGTTTTATGATTATATCAAAAGAATTATAATTAGCACATCACCACTTAGTGCATTAAATGTCAGACAAAGCTTTCCTCTGATAAATATAATGGCTCTATAACTTAGATTGTAGAATTTTGAGTACTTATGTAAAGGATTTTTTTTTTGTTTCAGAAATGCCCTTGTACCTACTCATATAAATGTAACTGATTAATATTCTGATACTAAAAAGATCACTGAATGCTATATCTCAACAGTTGCTGTTTTTTACCAAGTGTCCCTGACTTTTCCTTTAATTGTTACCCTATCGTGCATTTTCAAATAATTGTTATAAGCACTATTATTTTTTTATCCAGGTGATAATATTCTCAAGTTAAGTATCAATATGACCAGCTTCATTATTAGTGGTTACCTCTGCTGCAGGCTTCATGTAATTAGTGTATGTGAATATCCAGTAATGAAAAGTAAGCACAATCTCTGCAATGACCTCAGTAAATAGGATGTCCAAAGCAATAATAACTGGCTAGTAAAAGTAAAAAAAAATATTAGTTTATGTAAAACTATCTTCCTGGAATCCACATTGTTAATATATATATGTATAACTCCACATCCGCTAAGTTTACAAACTATCAAAAAGTGCAATGGAGACTTAAGAACACTGTCTATCAACAGTAAAAATATCCAAAGGAAACTGATAATCAAATGAAGTATAAAATTCAACAAAACATGGAATAAGCATGATATAAGTGAAATTTTAATGACCATAAGGCAAAGAGCAAACCACAGACCAGTTTTACCCCATGGCATCAGTATTCAAAAAGAAACGGCAACAATGTAGCTCTTAAAGACATAATTTAAAGGTACAGTCCCACAAACATATATATTAACAAAGCCAAACATTGGATACTTTTGCTGTTGTGATGGAGATTCTGGTTGATGGACAGTGTATATATATATATATATATATATATATATATATATATATATATATATATATATTTTTTTTTTTTTTAGTATGTATACATATATGGTGCAGCAGTTAGTGTTCTGGTGCAGCAGTTAACATTGTCGCCTCACAGCAAGAGGTTGTCTGATTCGATTCTCAGCTGAGGTGCCTTCCATGCGGAGTCTCCATATCCTACCTTTGGTCCTGTGAATTTCCTCCTGATGATGCTGTTTCCTACTAAATTGGCTGTAGGTGAGAGTGTGTGTGTGAGTGGGTTGTACAAATCAACTACCATGGCAAGGCTAGGGACCCAGCGGTGTAAACCTTTGGTCAAGATGATTGTAACTGCTGAAGTAACACCCCACCCCTTGTGCAAAATGAGAAAAAGAGGTAGAAGATGGATATATATATATATATATATATATATATATATATATATATATATATATATATATATATATATATATATATATATATATATATATATAGATATATAGATATATTACTCTGCTCCAGAAGGTTAAAAAACAACCTTTATGGCATTTCCCAATAATTGACATGAGGTCTAATGGACTATAGTTCTAAACTATATTCAGCCTTCCACACGTGGAATAGCATCACTTGAGCTACTTCTATTCTCTATGCAAATCACCTTGGTAAATTAAGATGTTACATTTGTAATTAATGTGTTCACCCAGTCATCTTTAACTATGTTGACAAAGTAGTGACAAATGTTATCTGGCTTGATACAAGCAGCTTTCCTAGCTTCAGCTAAAGAAGAATTCAAATAGTCATTTGCGAAGACAGGGCAGTCAAAATGAAATAAACATTATAATAGCTTGGTACAAGAGCATGTTAGATATTGATACAATGCAAGAGGGGACATATATATATATATATATATATATATATATATATATATATATATATATATATATATAAAACAAATAAATAAAGTAATGCTGCCAGTAATAAGAGTGTCTTCATGCCCTTTTAAAGGGGTGTCCAGTTATGAAAATTAAATATTAAAATAAATAGTAACAAATGACCTAAGCAGTCAGGCTTTCGGAGTGGCCCTCTAGAAGGGTAAGAAGCTCCATTTCATGCTGGTGCTGTCTCTCATTTTCCTCAGCTTCTAAATGTTTGACCTCCAGTTGTTGGGCTACCAGGTGCAGTCTCTCTCTTCAGTCTTCAGTCATTTGGCTTCCAGTTCATATTGATGCTGCTTCTCCTTAACCTCCAGTTTATATTGACCCCGCTTCTCTTCAGCCTCCAATTCATATCAACATTGCCTCTCCTCAGCCTACAGACAACCTCCATCTGTAGTTTCTCTAACTCCAGACAGATTTTCAGATCCTCTGAAAATAAGATGGACTGACCTAGGCTGCACATCTCCAATACCAAACTGGATATCCTCCGAATGCCTGGTCTGAGATGAAGCCGCAACTAAGGCCAAACTCATTGTGTCATTAGTCAGGTTGGCATGTACCAGTCCTCTGGCTTCTCACTACTGGGCCCAGTGGTTCTTTGTCAGCTTACTATAGTCTTCTGCTGACATCCTTGCCTGCTGTCCCTGACTAACTAACTAAAAATAAATAAAATGTGGTGAGCTGATATTCTGCATATTTACTTAATGGCTGTTGAGAGTGTACAACTTAATGACAACTACCCACAGGCTACTGAAGTCCAGTTAAAAATCCTACACCACTAGCAGCAATTAATGTGATGTCCAGATAATATCCCACTGAACTGCCACCAAGTAATGTGACATCTGGACAATACCCCAAAGGACTGCCAACAATAATATGATGTCACCCACTATCCTGGGTCAGTAAGTAAGGAGCTTCAATCTTCACTGCTGACTCCAGTGTGAGACTGTCACTTAAACAGGAGTAATATTTCACAATTTTCCCCTAAGAGCACATTACGAACATGCTCTATAGTCTGGGACTGGACTGTATACCTCTGTCCACCACCCTAATGTAAATCCTTATTACATACTCCAGAGCAATGTGTCCCAGTTTAAGACCTCTGATACACTCACACTTAAATACATTAAATCTCACACATCCAAACACTTCTGTGAAAACCTGACACATATTTCCAGCTGTCTCCCTTCCCCAAAATAATAAGGTAATGTGCTGCCACAAATCATAGTGTCTTTATGCCCTTTTAAAGAGGTGTCCAATTATGAAAATTAAATATTAAAACAAATAGTAGCAAACAACCTAAGCAGCCAGGCTTTTGGAATGGCCCAGTAAGTTATCAAGCCAAGTATAACTACTCTCAAATCACTAAAGAAAGCACTGGTTGAGCAGCCACAATGTAAGTTAATAATATATTTAATAATGAGCAAAATGATTAAATATATAAAACAGTAATTTCAATAAACAAGTAGAACTCAGTCACCAGGAAAATGAAATCAACACTGAAGAGTGGAAATCCAACATTATAAAAAATCTACCTGATCTGATTAGTTATACCCCCAGATTTACTATTCCTCTGTACAGGACTAGCTTAGTCTTTCACAGAGGTGAACGTTTAGGAGCAGGATGGTAACAAGCCATGCACAGAAATGAGGCGTGCTACCTGAGCTCCTAATTTTACACAGAGCGTGTAAGAGGACTGTGGACGTGTCTGAGAGCAGATCTCTCAGAATATACACACCCCCACAATGAAGAACAGCAGAAAGGGGTAAGAAGTGAGTGAGACCACTCATAGGTGTCCGCATATCCCCACCAGCATTCCCCTTTGTTTACAATAGCAAGTAATTACAAATAAAATGAGCAAACCCTGTATTTATTTTTATTTTAAAATCGAATTAAAGCTAACCATAGGTGCGCGGGTGTGCCTATCGCTTAGCTATGGTTAATGCAGCTTAAATGGCTGAAGAGGATAACAAGGAAGATATATACAAATGAAACAGCATAGCAATAGTGTAGTGGGCAAAGCATTTGCCTTGCAAACAGGCATTCCCGGTTCGAGTCCTACTGCAGCACATTCCATTTTCCATGGCAAAGCACATTATGACTAATATTTATGTTGCATAACCCACTAAATAACATATTTTTATGAACTAGAGTACTGCAATAAATGCACATGTGAGGTGTCAGTGACATAATGAATAAAGCAGTAATAAGCAGGTTTAAACACCAATAAGCAGTAGTAAACACATTTAGGCACTTGTAGGCGAGCTTAAGCCCGTTTGCAAGACGGTAAGCAATACCTACACTGGTTAAGCAATCCTGAAGCAATCCCACGCAAACCCACTTACAAATTCTCATAAATGCCTTAATCACTCTATATTCAACGGCCCTTGTTCTGCACATCAACAAAATAAACAACCATGGAGATCTCGAACCCAAGACCCTATACACCATAGTCATAGTAGTTAACCACCAAACCATCACAGAAGGAAATAAAAATGAGGTATCAGCAAATAAGTCTTCACCATAGTAAAACCAAATTGAACCTGTGAAAGGAATCAGTATACAGACATATGTTCCTTAACCCACTGCATAACATAAATATGTGAACCGGAGTACAGCAGTAAGGCCAGAAGTCAGGTGTAATTGTAATCGAGTGTTGAAGTCCTCAATAAAACACAAGGACCCCATAAAGCATACGTACACATGAATCATGGATACCAGCCATACATATAAGGTGTAATGAATAATAACTCAATGCCAAAAAGGAATTATAATGCAAAGTCTAATGTAAGCAATGCTAAACATTGCACAGGCCAGCTTAGGAGGTGTAAGCAATGTGTAGGCCAGCTAACTCAACGTGCCCTGTGTTATACCCCTTTAAACAATGCCAACCCTAGGTCAGCAGGTTTGCCCATAGCCTAGTCTTTTCAAAACCGGCCAGTCACGGAAAAGTCTGGGAAATTGGCCTTACTTAAACCCAAGAGGTGGGAATACATCTCATAATTGGTTGTAGCTTCCCCTTGCAGGCACAATGGCAGGAAGGGGAGAAGGTTTGAGCTTTCAGGCACAGCACTGGTGCATCTAGGAGTCCAAATTCATGGCAGTACTCCTTGTCAAAGACTATGATCAGAGACTGCTGCAGGGGAAGTACAAGGGGTCCCAATATAAGATGGAGGTCTGAGACCATCTCGCCCGTGACCTCACTAGTGCCACTGGCATACCCTGAACTGATGAGCAGGTCAGGCATCACTATGCCGACCTGAAGTGGCATAAGGGGGACCTCTTGGAGGAGAGGATTCAAGAGGCTAAAGCGGCAGGGGATGTTCAAGTTGTGTGTATCACCCCACTATGTGAGTAATAATTACCAGCTCAGGTATATCATGGATAGGTATGACTAAATATTCCTCTTATGTCCCCCATAGCTGCAATGAAGTGGGTCGTGAACCAGCAGGCCCACATCAGTCTCCTGGCGAAGTTGCGATGTGAGGCAGGTCAGTAATACTCATGCATTTACTGTCATAGATAATAAAACTAAAAGTAGTAGTAAATTAATTGCCTGTATAAAACGTGTATTGTTCAAAGCAAGTACTGCAATATTGTTCAAGGCAAGTACTGCATACACTAGGGAATATGGCAGGAAGAGTCTCGTATCTTTTGTATATCAATAATAGAGTAATAGCCTGACAATAAAGGTCTAACTGCTGGACTGCATGTGTATACTCTGGTATCATATGGTAATGTAGATTCGCAATTATCTAACAGTACTGCTGTATTAAGCACTGTTACCCACACTGTGCACCATAAATTGAATGTGTAGGAATGCCTGTATATGACAGGTATAATCCCCAGAGGCCATGCAGTACAACTGAGAGGCACATAGACAGTAAACAGGGAAAATGCAGACAAGAAAACCTGAATAGCACATGCAACTGAGATGTGAACTGTTGTTTTTTTAGCAAACACAACCATGGTTTGAATTCTGCCAGTGGTAGCACTCTGCATATAGAATCATACCCCAAAACTGTACAGATATGTCCGAATGTCCAGTAAAGTGGCCCACATCTGTTGCCTATCGACCTGTCCCCCTGGTAAATCAGTGGGATGATCCCAGATGTATAGGCAGAAAATAGGAAATATAACTGATTGACACACATATATGAGAACAAAGCTGGTACACTAGCAACTCCCCAATACCTTATGAGATTAAGAAGCCACGTATGTCCCATTTACACCCCAACTTGTCAAGCTGTGGTGAGAGTGTGTACAGTAACAGAGTGAGATGTATATGCATAATAGTAATGTGGAATCTGATACTGTGTGTGTGAACATTCAGGTAGTGCTAATAAACATTTCTCCCACAGGTCTGTCAGATACCAACACTGTGCCCAGAAATACAAGAATGATACCCAGTACTGGTACTGTTTACATTGGTATTGTATGGCAGTGCGACTGATGCAGTTGCTCTGAATAATGAGGTATCACACATCACTGTCACCGACACTGTCCTACAACATACAACTGTCTATGAAATCTGTATAAGAATGTTGTAATACAAGGTCAGAATGCAAAAGTAGAGGGGATTAATAAGACAGAAAACATATAGGAGATATACAGCAATATCTATATAGCAGACACAACTGTGATGGATGGTGTTTAAGCTGCAGCAGAAATAGCCATGGTCTGAATCCTGGGAGTGGATGTAGGCTGCATACAAAATCATACCCCATATCTGTACAGATATGGCCAGAATGTCCAGTATATGGGCCCATATCTGCTGCCTGTCCTCCTGTCCCCCTGGTAAGTCTGTGGGATGATCCCAGATGTTTAGTCAGCAAAAAGGGAATACAAGTGATTGTCAAACACCTATGTGAACAAACCTGTCACTGTACCAACCCCTGAAACTGTTAGGAGAATTATATTTTATGTATGTCCTATCTACACTCCCATGTTGACAAGCTGTGACCAGAGTGTGTACAGTAACAGAGTGAGATGTATGTGCATAATACTAATGTGTAATCTGGAAGTTTGGGTGGCAACAGTTAGGTATGCTAATAAACACTGCTCCCACAGGTACATCGGATACGAACACTGTGCTGAGAAATACAGACCATTATAACCTGTACTGGTACTGTTCACTCTGGTATTGTAGGAAATTGTGAGTGTTGCAGTTTCTCTGAGTAATAAAGTATCACTGATCACTGTCACCCACACTGTGCTACATAATATAACTGTTTTGGAAAGCAGGTATATGTGTGTGTCAGGTCACTAAAGGTGGAAGAAGGCAATATTCTAGATATGTCCCGGCACACCAGCATGTGGTAAACACATGGCCAGAGTCTGTGCGGAAAGAGTAGGATAGCTATGTGCACAAAATCAAGCCAGAATCTGGGTGTATGTCTAGAAACAGTTAGTGTTAACAAACATTCCCTTCACAGGTATACCATGTAAGAGATGTATACTGCAGGTAAAAGCAGTTCATCTGTAATGATGACGTTAGCCATATCACTGTCCAAACTAAGGCTGTAGTGTAGTGTAGTAAGACTTGTAAGGTACTGATAACAGCACTGACTAGAAAAGTAATGACTACAGGAATATACTAGTAGTTAATTGACATCTTTCTCTCCTCTCCACCATATCTCCAACAATAATCAACATACCCACCCCAAATGGAATGTAATGACACCTATGTTCTGATAATGTCCAAATGTTTGATAAATCTTCTAATGGTTCTCCTGCATGTGCTATAATTAATTATTCCAACATTGGTGGCATGGTGCCATTAATGTACCTGCATGCTGTTCTTTTTACCACTGTGGTCCCACATATGCATGTGTTCTGCTTGCTGTGCAGTTGTTTCGTATCCGATGTCTGGGTTAATGGGAATATCTGTACATGCTGTTATACCTAACCCTGGAATGTGTTGTCTATTTCTAACCCACATATGATGATGACATCTAAACACTATAGCACACTTGGGAAGACCTGTCCCACCTCAGCTGGCCATGGCACCGGGCACTAGCATGTCTGGGGCCCAACTCGGGACCTCCCTGTCCATTGGTCCTGCACCACCTTCAGGTGGAACCACCTCAGGGGATGGGACTCGCCCCCTCGGGAGCAGGTGGGGACAGACACCTGTCACCCATCGCCAGGTCAGGGTTGTGGTGTGTAGAGAGATCAACCAGCAGTCTGGTGATCTGCTATGCCAGCTCAAGCGCTGCATGTCATGACTAGAGGGTCAGCCTGGCTCTGCTGTTCCACTGTTTCCACTAGGGGGCTCATGGGCTTCCAATTTCCCAACACCCCTCCCCATCAAGGTGTTTACCCCCACATGTGTTAAATACCGCCCATGTGTGCATCTTGTTTGTCTTGTCTGTTAACCTACCCAGCCTACCTCCCCTACTATACCTACTACCCCTCCCCAACATTTCACTCTCACCTGAAAATCAAAAGAGCAATCTGTTCCCACAAAAAATCTCTCCCCATACCTAGCTGTCCATTTTGCACATGTGTCCACTGGACACATGTAATCAAGTCTATTTGGCATCACAACTTATTATTGTTGTCCTCACCCCCTCCCAGGAGTGTGACTGTCCAAATCTACCTTGAAATTCAGGGTATATGCACTGGCTATTTCCCTACTGTCTTGCCCTCTTTGTGCCCCTTTTTTCGCCACTTTCCTATCAACCTCTTTTCATTTCTTTTAAAATAATTAGTGCAGGGATAAGTGGGAGTAAGCACTTTTAAGCAGCAGTAAGAGAGTTTAAGCCTGTTTGCATGAGGGTAAGCAATGCCTAGACTGGTTAAGCCATTAAGAATCTAACTGAGTATAAGAAACTGTAACCAGAAGATAGCAGTGCTTACCTCCGTGCAAACCCGGGCAATACCCACGCAAACCCGCTTAAAACTGTTCAAAAGTGCCTGAATCACTCTGCAGCCAACGATCCTTGTTCTACCCAGCAAAAAAATAAACTGCCTCTGCAAAGCTCAAACCCAGGACCATGCACACCATAAACAAAGTGATTTGCCACTAAGCCATTGCAGATAGACATAACCCTGATGTATTCACAAACATATTATCCAGCCTAGTCAGTCAACAGCACAGAGAATGTATTCCAACATTTAGATGTATGTGTGTGTAAATATATTAATAGCTAAACAGATATAACATATCTATATATGTGTATATATATATATATATATATATATATATATATATATATATATACACACACACATATAGATATATAAATATATACATATATAGAAATATATATGAACATATATACATGCAAATGCCTACATCTGTAGATATATACGTCTACAT